>NW_019744111.1:499611-502471 GCF_002891405.2 Cryptotermes secundus
TGCTCCTTTACCCCCGGGGAAGGGGCACTCGGTAAACATTGGTCAGAAGGTTGAGTGGAACCTAGAGCCGGTGGGGACGACACAGAGAAGAGAAAATTCTTGACCCTACCGTGACTCGAACTCTGACCCGTCTGCCATCCGCCCGTAGCCAGTCGCTATACCGACTGTGCTATCCTGACAACTCAGTAGTAGTAGTAGTAGTAGTAGTAGTAGTACTTAAATTCTTATTTATTTACGTGCTAACTGAACAGCCCAAATGCAGAGCATGAACAGAGATTAGAAACAAGACACGAAAATAAAATATAAAAGGAAAGCAGTTTATATTATTTGATTAAAAATAATTAATTCTGTTATGAATATAGTAATAAATAATAATAATAATAATAATAATAATAATAATAATAATAGTAGTAGTAGTAGTAGTAGTAGTAGTAGCACGACACCATGAAGGCTCAGTGGATGTATAGATCCACGTTTTCTTGACCTCGACACTGGCTGGAGGTGAATGGTCAGCTTCACGCTCCTGCTGCTTTACCCCCGGGGAAGGGGCACTCGGTAAACATTGGTCAGCAGGTTGAGTGGAACCTAGAGCCGGTGGGGACGACGTAGAGAAGAGAAAATTCTTGACCCTACCGGGACTCGAACTCTGACCCGTCTGCCATCCGCCCGTAGCCAGTCGCTATACCGACTGTGCTATCCTGACAACTCAGTAGTAGTAGTAGTAGTACTTAAATTCTTATTTATTTACGTGCTAACTGAACAGCCCAAATGCAGAGCATGAACAGAGATTAGAAACAAGACACGAAAATAAAATATAAAAGGAAAGCAGTTTATATTATTTGAATAAAAATAATTAATTCTGTTATGACGATAGTAATAAATAATAATAATAATAATAATAATAATAATAATAATAATAATCCTCTCCGACCCCAGGAATATAGATGCGAATATATAGCCTCTCTATAATCAAGACCGTCCATGCGTGATGAAGAATCACACCCTACAAGAGGTAGCCCCGTTGAACATCTTAACAGGACATGGCAGATCTAGAGGAGTAAACCTCGGAAAAAAATCCCCTAGCCCAAAGTGTACACTACCGTGCTGATGGATTACAGGAGCACCTGTGGCGGAGGGTGAGAAGCCATAAACGGTGAACGCCAAGGAGCGGCAACCCTTGGTTACAAGCAGCCTTACTGCGACAGGCGGGGCAATACCGCAGCGGACAGAATAATTCCCTAGCTACTCGTAGGACAGCGATGGAAAAAATGCAAATGAATATATGTACAAAGAAAGAAGGAGTAGAGCGCAATCCTCTAACGATCAACAAGGCGAGAATGGTAACCACAAAGAGGAAACTCAACGTGGACCACCTCCAAAACAACCCAATGTCGGGGAATCAAACAACGAAGACAAAGCTAATATACGGACCCGATGGAACAAAGAGGAAATGAAGGAAGTTGTGTGGTGTTTCCTGGCATCAACAGGCAATTACAAGGAAGCATATGAATTATGGAGAAGCAGAAATCTAAAAGTAAGGCCAACAATGAATGCAAAGCTACTGCTAAACCAGAAAAACTACATTCTGAAGAAAAAAAAAAGACTTACAGACATTGAAATTGATGAGATAAGGGAAAGCATTAACGCGTATACAGAGGACAGCACAGGAGACCATGTAAGAAGGAAGGACGATAATGTAAGCACCAAAGAGGATGAAATGCAGGATAGAAGCACGAGAGAGGACGCAGAGCAGAATGTGGAGAGGAACGGGTTAAAGGAACAACTTCAGGTAGCATGGCACAAGGTGAGGTTCTTACAAATGTCAGAAAGAAGAAGACTGCCGAAATTGGAAGAAAACAAGAAGCTCATTTGCCTTAAGGAACAAGTAAATGGAATAATAAAAGAACTCTTGGAAGAGAATCAAATAAACATTACAGAAGTGAAACACTTGATATACGCTGCAGCAACAGTTATCACAGAAACAACTATTAAACCTAGGAAAACAATGACAACCAGAAGATTTAAAGATGCTTGGAAACTAAGAATACAGAAACAGATAAGCAAATGGAGAAAAGACTTGTCCATACTCACTGAGTCAGGCTCTGGCTCCGATAACATTAAACTGAACACAAAAAAGAGGAAAATTTTTCAGAAGTACAAAATGACAAATGCCAGAGAAGTAGCAGAGTTAATAGAAAAACTAAAGCAGAAAATACAAGCAAAGGCTCAAAGAATCAGAAGATATGAAAAAAGGAAAAACCAGTACATCCAGAATAAAATGTTCAAGGAAAACACAAATCGATTTTATCGACAACTGGGGGCAAAAGCTATAGAGGTCACAGCTCACCCCAATATGCAGGAAGTAGAGTTCTACTGGCAGGCAATATGGGAAATGGAAACACGACACAATGAAAAGGCAGAATGGATAAGAAGAGAGGAAAAAGGAAGAGAAGGAACCAGCGACATGAAGTGGATGCCTATAAAAACTACAGAATTTACCTCAGTTTTGGCCAAAACGCACAACTGGAAGTCTCCTGGAAGTGATCAAATACAAAATTACTGGCTAAAAGCATTCCCAGTTACGCACAGTTATATTGTAGAAGCCTTCAACAAAATAATAGAAAAACCTCAACAAATGCCCGAATGGCTGACTACAGGAATAACATACCTACTTCCTAAATCGAAAAACGCTATGGATCCAAAGAACTACCAACCGATTACTTGTTTATTGACTATGTATAAGATGCTGACAGGAATTATTGCCAGAAGAATTTCGTTATATTTGGCAGACCACAACCTATTGCCAGAAGAACAAAAAGGATGTCATCCAGGAAGTAAAGGATGCAAGGACCAGCTGCTG
>NW_019744111.1:502564-514250 GCF_002891405.2 Cryptotermes secundus
TGGATAGAAAAGTCAATGGAACTAGTAGGAGTGAATGATAGGATAGTAAAATTTTGCAAACACTCCATGGAAAAATGGAACACAAAGCTTCAGCTGAGAACAAACCAGGAACTCATGCAATCACAACCCATTAAAATAAACAGAGGAATATTTCAGGGTGACTCATTATCACCACTACTTTTTTGCATAGCACTTATTCCACTAACTCATGAATTAAATAGATCTGGATGTGGGTACCAGGTGCATGGATCTGAAAGGAAAATAGGTCACTTGTTGTATATGGATGACTTGAAACTGTTAGGAAAAAGTGAGGAAGAATTGAGGGACGAGATTAAAATTGTAAAAACATTCAGTAGTGATATAAAAATGGAGTTTGGATTAGAAAAATGTGCCAGAATTTCGATAAAAAAAGGTAAGGTTCAAAGAAAAGAGCATGTAGAAAACACAGGGGAGAATGAAATTAAAGAACTAGAAACAAATGGAGCATATAAGTACTTGGGAATAGAAGAGAACCACCAGATACAACACAAGAAAGAGAAAGAAAGGTTGAAGGAGTATGTAAGAAGAGATTGATTTTGAACACAGAGCTGAATGCAAAAAACAAAATGCAAGCAATTGGATCATTGGCAGTACTAGTACTGAGATAGTTTTGGAATTATTAACTGCCACAAAGAGGAAATACAAAAATTGGACAGGAAAACAAGAAAACTATGGACAGCATCACCCAAGAGCAGATATAGACCGTCTGTATGTTCCTAGAAAAGAGGGAGGACGAGGCCTGATACAGATAGAGGCGGCTTACGTGACAGAAACCACAAACCTAGCGGAATATATAGAAGGAACAGAAGATCAACTGATGAAAATTGTTAGGACACACCAACGCAACACAAGTTCTTCGCCGAACACAGCCTGCAAATACACAAAATTTTTACAAAAAAAGGCAATAGCTCAGAACACAAAAGAAAAATGGGAAAAGAGAAGAATGCACGGACAATACCCACGAGCTTAGATGACACTCTGGTGGATAAGGAACAGACCTATCGATGGTTGAAATTTGGAGGCATTAAAGGGGAAACAGAAAGCTTAATCATAGCAGCTCAGGACCAAGCAATCAGTACAAACTATTTTAAGAGAAAAATATTGAAAGAAGAGATCGGAAGTAAATGTCGACTGTGTAAAGAATACGAAGAAACTATAGACCATTTAACATCAGGATGTCCCGTTTTGGCAAAGAACGAATATATAGTAAGGCATGATAAAGTTTGCATGCATTTACATTACTCAATATGTAAAGAATTTGGAATTGAAGTACCAGACAACTGGTACTCACACGTGCCTAAGTCAGTATGTGAACATGAGGATATAACGGTGTTATGGAACCAAGGCGTACAAACAGACAGAGAGGTTCTGGCAAACAGGCCAGACATAATAATTAAAAACAAACAAAAGAAAACTTGCATACTTATAGATGTATCAGTACCATCGGACAGGAATGTAGTACAAAAAAGCAGAGAAGAAATTAAAATATAAAAATTTAAGCATCGAAATTCAGCGAATGTGGAACATGAAATGTTTTGTGATACCCGTAATTATTGGAGCCACAGGTACAGTCACGAGAGGGCTGAGAAAATATTTGGAACTAATTCCTGGTAAGCACTCCATAGATTCACTGCAAAAAACAGCTATCTTGGGAACATCACACATACTACGGAAAGTGCTACAGTGCGAAGCTTGAAGCCTGAGTGGTGAGGTGCATCACTGGTTCAAGAAAAGGAATACCAGGAAATAAACCTGTGACAAGAGATGATGATGATGATATCCGTACCATGCCAACAGCCATCAGTCTGTCCCTGGTATTATTGAGAGTGGTAGTAGCTGACATAAATCTGCTTTTCAAACATTTGACATATTCATTCATTCATTCATTTATTGTATATTCCATAAATCCATATACATAGATATAGAACCAGTCACATAGTTAATACATATCCTACGTAACTTGTGTATTGATAAGATTATATTGTAGCATCCTGTTGCACTCTTCCATTTTATTATAAATCTTATTTTACAGTCTCATGTGAAACTATTTATTAACTTTAAGTTTAAAATTTAAAACTTAAAAAGTTGCACATGACAGTAAAATAAAATTTACAATAAAATTCTATATTGATGTAGTTTCATAAGTAATGAATTATGATGACAATGACATTTGTTTGATCACAACTGGGTTCTTGGGACAATTACTTCAAAAATTAGCTCTCATTATTCTCGCTAGCCACTTCTTTCATAACAGAACATAATTCACATAAGCAGTGGTCCTTACCTGTAGCCAATACAGTGTTGTGGCTTGCTGCAGTGATTGATATGCCTGAGTTCCACATCAGAAGTGTTTATATTTAGAGGGCTTATGAGAAACGATGTTTCTTTCACTGCAAAAGTTGGTGGCTACTTAGTAATGGTTGCACTGCAAACATTTTAAAGGAAGTGGAAGGACCATGTGCATGGATAGGAATATGTGTTACAGGGAAGGGACAGGAGATTGTGGGCGTGAAGCAGGATCTGAGCCACATGGAACTGTCACACTTTCAGCTGTAGTGAAATCACTTTCCAAGAAATGTTTGCTGCACAAATATAACTCTTCCTGCCCATACCGCAGCCCTGTAAAAGTACAACAGTCTCAAAACCTAGAAATAATTCTTCAGTGAACATTACAAACTTGGTACACATTCTAAATTTTGGGGTTATGTTGAATACATTGAACACAGAGAACATTACAAACTTGGTACACATTCTAAATTTTGGGGTTATGTTGAATACATTGAACACAGACATACAATAAACTTAATTTATTCATTGGATTAAGCAACACATAATAAAGTAATTACACCACGAATTAAAACAGACATACCTTGCTGGATACCTTGGAAAGCTGAAGAATTTGACGCCTTCATACTTAACGATTTACATATAATGCACCACCATAACCGCATATAATTGTGGGTATTCAAATTGATTTGTTTAGGCACTCTGATTGGTCGAGATCTGAATGAAGTTTCGTCCATCATTCATAGAGGCAGTAGTTACCGTGTTTCCCTTTCCCCTATCTCAGTTGCACTCACCAACCCACCATTATCAGCTTGGGAGGAAACAAATTTGTATGAGCAATGAGCGAAGTTTAGAATATAAAAAGGAACTCGCTTCGAAAGTGTTGGCATTCGATTTTGGATTGCATATTTCCACTTTTGTATGATCATAGAGCTCAAACTGATTTTCGCGTGAAATTTATTTTATTTATACTGTGACTTGACGCCTAAAACCCTGCACATCGGAATTACAGAAGCGTTGCAGAGGCGTCCGTTGTTAGGAACCAGGTTGTTAATACAATTTTGCATAGAGTAAACGTGACGAAATAAGTTACTATACAACGGCCGTTGGTATGAAACCGCTCCGCAAAATAACATATTTCCATGGAAACACATTCAAGCAAGTGTGACAACGCAAGCGTCATTGCTTAGAAACAGCGAGTAAACAGTGGTTGCTAGGGAACTTGCAAACACGGTGTCCGGCAACGGGGGTGCCTATTACGTGACCGTTTTCTAATGTCCAACTCTAGGTAATATAAGAAGATACATTGAGTGACACAGATACAGTTACAGTTCTGGATTCTACTGTTCTTCAAACGCAAGTTTGTCTGTATATACGGTGCAACTGTTATAAATACTGTGACATGTTGCGCAAGGGAGAACTCCTCCCTACCCAGCAGCAACGTGGCAACTCAGGCCACAGTGACGTGGCGACTCAGGCGACAGTGACGTGATCGGTCAGCGCTCCCATCCCCCCTCCACACGGTAACGTAACGCGCAGCAGCGGTGACGTAAGACGTAAGTGACACTGATAGCCCAGTTCCTAGACCTGCGATTGCAGAAAAATGGAAGAAATCGGCTACCCCAACGGAAGGCTCTGAGAGCAACTCCGACAGTACAGACAGCCTCTTTGAACGAGACTGGAAGCGCAGAAAGATACGTCATAATCGTTCTGAAAGCAGCAGCAGTGATACTGATTGCCCAGTAGCAACTCCGACAGTACAGACAGAATGGAAGAAATCGGCTACCCCAACGGAAGGCTCTGAGAGCAACTCCGACAGTACAGACAGCCTCTTTGAACGAGACNAGAAAAATGGAAGAAATGGGCTACCCGATTCATCGGCTACCTGTTTCAACGAGACGAGAAACACAGAAAGATACGTCATAATCGTTCTGAAAGCAGCAGCAGTGATACTGATCGCCCAGTTCCTAGAACTGCGATTACAGAAAAAATGAAGAAATCGGCTACCCGAACAGAAGGCTCTGAGAGCAGCAGCGACAGTACAGACAGCCTCTTTCAGCGAGACGAGAAACACAGAAAGATACGTCATAATCGTTCTGAAAGCAGCAGCAGTGACACTGATTGCCCAGTTCCTAGATCTGCGATTACAGGAAAAAGGAAGAAATCGGCTACCCGAACAGAAGGCTCTGAGAGCAACTCCGACAGTACAGACAGCCTCTTTGAACGAGACCGGAAGCTCAGAAAGGTAAGTCCTAATCGTTCTGAAAGCAGCAGCAGTGACACTGATCGCCCAGTTCCTAGATCTGCGATTACAGGAAAAAGGAAGAAATCGGCTACCCGAACAGAAGGCTCTGAGAGCAACAGCGACAGTACAGACAGCCTGTTTCAACGAGACCAGAAACACAGAAAGATACGTCATAATCGTTCTGAAAGCAGCAGCAGTGATACCGAACGCTCCCACCACTCATCTACTGCAGAAGTGCAGCGAACTGTGGGTAGTGATGACAATAGTTACGAATCGCAGCCAGGTCGTGGCGATGAGTATGGCAGTTCTGATGAAGGACAAGAAGTCACTGGACATGCATCAGTTTTGTGCTCTTGCAATGAACGAAATAAGAATTCTAGTGAGAATTTGCTCAAAACAGAAATGGGGTCAGAGGAAGTTGCTACTGTTTCTGAGAGTGGTGCTCTTCCCACAACCAAGGACCGCCATACTGAAGCAGCATTGTTATCAACGTCGCCCAGCGCCACAGCTGACAGGTCGGATGGCAATAACAATGAACATTTAACAGAGAGTCCCATCTGCAGCATTTGCAGAGAAGAATTCATCACAAAGAAGGTTGGTATTACAGACACTTGTGGTCATAAATTCTGCGCTTCCTGTCTCCAAGAATGGTCAAGACAATCCAATACTTGCCCAATTGATCGACTGGCGTTTAACTTCATAAAAGTTCAACACCATCTGAATGGCGAAATTATCTCTATCATACCTGTGAAACCAACAGATCAACGAATCCATTTTGAAGGTAATGGTCTGCCGAACCTAATAATTTGTCCAGCGTGTCGTTGTGATAGTCAATACTTGCTACTCCTTTGTGATTGCTGTGGATCTGGCTACCATATGGACTGTTTGGATCCTCCTCTGGATGAAGAGCCGTTGGGTGAATGGTTCTGCCCCGATTGCCTTTTCTTAAACTAGATACACAGAACATTAGAGGATGCCTCGCGACAGCAATGTGAACACTTCCTTACACTGGCGTATCACATCCTAAGAAGTGTGTGATTGCCTACAGCCAAGATGGAGTCCAATCAGACTAGATGAGGGCTACAACAGATGGCAGTCAAGAAAAGTCAGAGGCCGAGATGTCCACCACAAAACGCCGCCCAAAAATGGAGTTCACGATAAAAACCAGCCAGGAACAGACAGGCTCAAGACTATTGGTCCAAACATCAGGCAAGCATACGGAACGGCACTCCTCTTTTAAATGATTTCGGATGCCATCGTAGTAACTTTCTAATGGTGTAACGTTGTATTATGATTATGTCACAAACACAAAGATGTTTTAGACCAGTGCTTCTCAATCTTTATGAGACCGCGGCCCAGTAAGACGAGGGCCCAGTCCCAACAAATTTACTCGTAAATACCTTTCCAGTTTTGTTAAAGTTCATGCATTAAGCTAACGTAATATTAGTAATTAATTATAGCATAATCATAAAGAGTATTAGTACACTTATGTATACGATGTGGCATGTTGACAAACATAAAATTAAATTTAAATTAGTTATCAATCACTGGACTAATGAAATCTTGTAGCATTTTGTAGATTCCTCAGACCAACATCATTAAATTAATTTGTGCTAATTTGCATTGACAAATGCTGATCACCAAAAACTTATGTTATTCAGCGTAAGCTTGATTATTGTATTATTAAATTGATTTTAATTATGTTGATTTGAAAAAACGGCAGTGAGAAAAATATTTATGCATTGTAATTCACCATAGAAGTCAGCTGAGTAGGGGAAGAAACAGAAGGAAGTCAACTTGCCGGCGAAACACTTATTATCACATACACTCGCCAAATAATTATATATGTAAAGTGTGTAGTTTGATAAATAAAAATGTATCAATTTCTCAGTTCTAAACACTGCTTCCAACACTAATTAATATTTTGATTTTAAAGACGCAGCACTTTAACCCAGCAATTATAAGTTATTGGAAAGTTAAACTTAGTTTCTTTTATCACAACTGAGTTTGGAAGGTTTTAGTTAGGCTAGTGAGACTTCTGTTTCTGTTTTCCGTCCGTTAGCTNTGCATATTTATTCTGGGATGAACTGGAGAGCCAAACGGAGACAGTCGGAAAGTTGCAGGCAGTTCCTCTGTTTCGTTTTAAGCACAGTCATGGCAGAAAATGCAGTTTCACAAAGATATGTGGTGGAAAAACAAAGAAGAAACCTCACTGATATTTCATGTAAATTTGGATATTCATTTTTCATTCTTATCCAGAATTTCGAATTACTCGTAGTATTAAAAGTACTTTCCAGTCCCTTGTCCGATGATAATTCAGTAAGTTGAAGGGTTTCTTCATGGGAAAGAGCTGTCACTTTGTGTTCAACAAAAGGGTTCACATTCCCCATATTTTGCCTCCGTGGATCCTCATGTTCGGGATAATATTTTTCAAACGACGTCTTCACAGGTTTCGAAACAAGCACTTACACACTGCAATGCGAACTTGCGAAGAAACAGTATTCAGTATTACTAGATTTGAGAACCGGATACAGACTGCCTTGATCTTCAATTTCAGTGAAAACAGTAACCTTATACTTCCTTGCTGATTGGTCACCGACATTTGCAACACAGATGTTATTTCGCTCAGTTCTGGGAACAGAGGATATGCCGCCCATTGTTGTAATCGGCTTGCAGGCAATTTTTATGACTGGTCATAAACATCGGTAATACCTTTCTCAAATTTTGAAAGATTTGGATGTCTGAAAATTCCCCATAATTCATGAATACTTCCATGTTTAAAAATATGCAGCTTGGTCCCTGACATTTGCTACACAGATTTAGGTGTTCTGTGTCTGAGCTTCTCGACACAAATATTATTCTCCTCAGAATATTTCCACTATAAAATATTTATTCATGAAAAATGCTTAGAAAATGAAAATGACAAATTCCAGAAGAGGCTCCCGCTGCCCAGTATAATTGATGCCAGGGCCCACTACTGGGCCACGGCCCGGCGAGTGAGAAGCACCGCTCTAGACAGTCGACTCACAGATGATGGTGAGCTTGTTAGCCTTACACACCTTACAATTTTTCAATTGATCTAATCCTACCAGCCGCACTATGGTCCTAGGTTCGACTCGGCCTCTGGCAGAAATAAGTACCAAGAATCTTCCTGAGGGGTAAAGGGCGGCCGGCACTTAAGGCTGACAAATTAACCGTTATCTGTGAGCCGATTGTCTAGAAAATGTGGGAGCCTCGACGTCTCAAAACTACATGGGCCTTCAAGGAAGGTTACAGGCATAGATTTACCTTTTTTTTTACTAATAACGTTTCTGAGTTTCTTCCTAAAACAAACAATGTCTGCATTTAATTATTGTCTTTAAGGGAAATTTGTCAACTATCAGCTGTGAATTTAAAATCGTGTACCTCTATTCTGGCTCAACAAGCGCTTCACAGAAACTATTTCGCCACAGGTAATAGTCATCTTGGTTAACAGTGAAGTTTTTTTTATTGCTAGTGGGGTGGGACTAAGTCCCTTGTACTGCGGCCACTTCTGGCCTATTGTACCAGCCTCAGATGATAGGTGAGGGTGATTGTGGAGCAATTGGTCGACTGAAGATTGGCAGGGATACCGAAGTACTCGGAGAAAACCTTCCCCAGCGCCACTTTGTCTACCACAAATCTCACTTGGCCAGACCCGGGATTGAACCCGGGCCGCCGCGGTGTGAAACCAGCGACTAACCGCTTGAGCTATGGCACGGCCTAAGAGTCAAGTTAGTGTTATTACGGGGAGTTTTGTCTTATGCATGCTACTATGTAGAAGAATTGTAGAACAATTTGGAAGAATTTAATTTTTTTAAAGTATATTTGGTATTAATTTTGCATTTTATTGTGATTTTTCATTACGTCTGGTTTAATTAGATCTAGGTGTCACTTAGAGACTAAACTCTGTTTGCACGTGGCTGCCCGCCGTAATGAGTAGAAGCTTTTGCCGTTATATCGCCCACCTCAATTTCCGTAACATCGCCACGGAAAATAGAAAGAACCTTACGTCGCAGAGGACATTTATGGTGGAGTTTCAGCAACTGAAAGAAGTTATCAGAGCGTCGAGTAGTGTGCGTTATTGCATGTATGTCTGCTTTGAATCTGTAAACTTTTGTTACGTTTTGAACCAGATTTTCTACAGAGGCACCGTCAAGAGAGTGCATATAATTCTTCTGCTTTTTAAAGTTCCGAGATGCTCTAATAGACAGACAAAGGAGTTTGCGCGTGCGCACAGACGTGTATTTGCAGATACACCAGAATAAAAAGGCGGAAAACCACGAGTATTGAGGGGGGCACAATGAAGGAGCCCGTCACGAAAGTTAGGGCATAGGAAATGAGTTACCTGAAAGATTAAAAAACATGTATGTACCACGATCAACCCTTATAAAATAACATCAACAACTAAAACGAGCGAGTGGATAAATTGGTAAGCGTCAAAGCGAGAAGGAAGCTTGTTTTGTCAACAAAAACTGAAAATGATTTAATTAGTTATTGCTTGTGTGATGGAAACGCGACGTCTTGGCCCTATCTACGGAAAACGTAAAGAGGATGGAAATTCAACTTGCAGTAAAACGTAACATACCCCATCCCTTTGGCAAAGAGAGAGCACGGCGGAAATGGCTTTTCACTTTTCCCAGAAGACACCGTCAGTCCTTCCTCAGGAAAACCCAGACTACGTCTACCGCTAGATTGGAGGGAGGAGGATGAGACAAAGTCACCCGGTTCTCTTCTGTTTCGAACCTCAGATCCAATTATTCAACGTTAATGATACAGGCAACTTTGTGGTGCAGTTTGAAAAGTCTTTCTTCTGGAAAGAGAGTGCCAGATTTCTTCAGCATCTGTCTCATTACGGTTGCCATTTTATTTGAAGTTAATAGGCGTATTTGTGCCTCAATTAGTCGTCGTTCCCAGACGGAAGCTGAAGAGAAGAGGGAGGTATGGCGAGTTATTACAAATCGGGAAGGATTAGCCGATATCTTCATTGAATGATTGAAGCGTTTTCTTGTCTACGGGGTAACCCTAAAGTGTCCTGTTCTGTTCTAGATTATTATTTCTCCCATGCTCCTGCGTAGACATCGTCACTGTTGCCCGTGTGTGTGCTTACCGCCGTGTTGTACGCACAAGTCTCGGCCGCTGAAAGTAGAATTCATGCTTATAAAGTTCCTAGACACGGGAAGCGAATATGTGGCCCAGAAATCATTCGGGTCCGTTCTTATGCACTACGGAGACGTTGTAATATTCGGAAAGTCTTATTCCACCATACGGTATGGAAGGGTTGTTCTCATGAACCCGTCCCGTCCTGAAATATCAGAATTTCTTATGTTTGTCTTTCCTCGAGCATGTGTTCTTGTCGTCTGTTAATATAAAAGATGCTTTCGAGCTCTTTCTGATGACATTTTCTGTAGATATGCCTGCCTATATTTCTTCCTTTAATGTATTTGTTTGCCAAACTTCCCTATTCGTAGTTGTGACCTTATTTCCTGTCTCTCTTTCTTTGTCTCATGGAGTATAACCTGCTGCACACTGTAGGAATCTCATTTCTGCTGCTTCCAATCTCCTTTATTCCGAGAGTACACGACTCACCGCCATACATGTGGTATGATAGAATTTCAACTGCTTATATTTCCTATTTTTTGTGTCTCAGAGTTCTTTGAACTGTTCCACATATGCATTGGAATTTATTAAGTCTGTTTCTTATATTGTAGTGTGTAGACTCGTTGCTAGGCAACGACCGCGAAACAGACGAGACAAACAGCCGTTGTTAGGCAACCATCAGAGCGCCAATGGACTGACTGAGTAGCGATCACGTAAGAACACCAACAAACACGAACGCAACAATTGTACGTCATCAGAGAAACTGTTTTCTATTCGGTCCTTGCAAAGTGGTTATAAGGCGGACAATTGAAGGAAGAATAGGGCGCTGGCAAGGACCAGCAGCATATACAAAAGACAGACCCGTCCTCTCGTCAGAGAGGGCGCCTACAAAAAACAAACCGTAATAAAGATCAGGTCGCAAGCCCCATATGGGTGCTTTATGCCAAGACAGACCGACTGACCTTCGGTCGTAAAATAAGACTCAGACTCAGAAGAATAGGCAGTAGGAAAGGAGCCGCAGTTCAGAGAGCACTTGAGCACGGGAGCAGGGTAATAGTCGTTATTAGAAGCCGTTACCAAGAAACGTCTAGTGAAGACACTGCAGGCTGGAAAAGACGTAGCTTGTGCTGTAGTCATTTGTAAAGTGCAGAGACCAGCGACTGTGTTATAGTTATTTGTAGTTAGGATCTGTTAAGTGGTCAGTAAATGCAATTATCCAGAACTGCAGCTATGGTCATACACTGGACATTTAGCAAGGCTTGTCTGAATGCTGCAGCTGCCGCTATGGCTCCTAACGACAATCCTAAGGACTGTTTCCATGTGATGCCCGTATAAGTTGGGAACATGAAGTTTTCGAAGGCGATCGAAACAGGATTGAAGTCAAGCTCACTTCTGCAACCTGGCTTGTAGCCGGGAGCCAAGCTGTGCCAACACCTCCCTAACCCTTCCCTCAGAGTTAGGCCTCTGCCAATTGCGAGTAAAAGAATGTGCGTTGATTCTGCGAAGGATCGGTATTCTCGTCGTCGTTCTGCCGCGGTTCTGACTGAAGTAAGCTCGCTGGTATGCTAAAGAGGACGAAAGGGATGACGGACACTGTCTCGCTGGGAGGTGAGAAAATAACGCATATGTTTTCAAAGGGAAGAAGTCCTTTAGAGAGGACCGACATCAGGATTCACTTTATTTTCCAGCTCATCTAATTCGAGCACGGAGAAACTGATCCTCATGGAAGCTAAGTCGGAGTTCGCAGGTGGCAATAGAGCAGAGAGATTGGTCTCACCACAGGTGTCATGAAATATGCGAGGCAGTAGAAAACCGAGATCAGTTTACTTGTGCCTTTTACTTAGAACGCTACGAGACGATAGAAAGTGGAGGGGGCAGTGTGAGTAGTTCTAATATGGAATGGTTGATGTATTTCAATTATATTTATTTATGAACTTCTGGTGAGCTTCATAACTTGTACTCTACTCCAAGTATAATTAGAATGATCAAGTCAAGGAG
>NW_019744111.1:514946-515074 GCF_002891405.2 Cryptotermes secundus
CTTTACCTCTACTGGTAGAGACTATAATTTTGATACTTTTGGGGTGACGGAGGACGGAAACAGACCTACGTACTGCGTATATCATCAGTTCAGAACACATTGGCCACTAGCGTTCTTGTGTAATGCTG
>NW_019744111.1:515397-515996 GCF_002891405.2 Cryptotermes secundus
CGGAACTCGAACTCCGACCCCTTGGTCGTCCAACCCTTAACCATTCGCTGTACTGACTGAGCTATCCCGGCTCTTCTGGAGGGTGTGGACTGGATAAAATGACTTAGGATGACGACATTAAGCATTCCGCAGTGAAAACTACAAAACTACAGAAGGATATAACCTGCCTTCTTCCTTCCGCGTGTGTAGGAACAGATCGAACAAAAATAATCGTTAGTTGTCCGGGAAGGAGGGGATCATTTTCTGAAACACCCTATAATGGCCCTTCTTTACGTTGAGTGTGGACCTGTTGATTTTGTGTGCACAGGGGTTTGGTTTAACATAGCTGTGAGGAGGAAGTCATAACTCATCCTGTTTTTCCTACAAAATAAACACCAACTACTATTATACAGCTTTCAGGTTGAAAAAGTAAAGACTGCTTTATAAAGACGTCAACATCGCAAGAAACCTGAAGGTAAACGTCACACACATGCGCACTTTTCTACGACAGGAAAATCCTTATATATAGTGATATGAAAACTCTTCAATTGCGCAGTTTCGCGTTGCTGTAGCAAGGAATTGTCAAGCGTCAATACGTTGTGTGAACGTAAGTAATGTCG
>NW_019744111.1:517134-525882 GCF_002891405.2 Cryptotermes secundus
ACGAGACAAACAGCCGTTGTTAGGCAACCATCAGAGCGCCAATGGACTGACTGAGTAGCGATCACGTAAGAACACCAACAAACACGAACGCAACAATTGTACGTCATCAGAGAAACTGTTTTCTATTCGGTCCTTGCAAAGTGGTTATAAGGCGGACAATTGAAGGAAGAATAGGGCGCTGGCAAGGACCAGCAGCATATACAAAAGACAGACCCGTCCTCTCGTCAGAGAGGGCGCCTACAAAAAACAAACCGTAATAAAGATCAGGTCGCAAGCCCCATATGGGTGCTTTATGCCAAGACAGACCGACTGACCTTCGGTCGTAAAATAAGACTCAGACTCAGAAGAATAGGCAGTAGGAAAGGAGCCGCAGTTCAGAGAGCACTTGAGCACGGGAGCAGGGTAATAGTCGTTATTAGAAGCCGTTACCAAGAAACGTCTAGTGAAGACACTGCAGGCTGGAAAAGACGTAGCTTGTGCTGTAGTCATTTGTAAAGTGCAGAGACCAGCGACTGTGTTATAGTTATTTGTAGTTAGGATCTGTTAAGTGGTCAGTAAATGCAATTATCCAGAACTGCAGCTATGGTCATACACTGGACATTTAGCAAGGCTTGTCTGAATGCTGCAGCTGCCGCTATGGCTCCTAACGACAATCCTAAGGACTGTTTCCATGTGATGCCCGTATAAGTTGGGAACATGAAGTCTTCGAAGGCGATCGAAACAGGATTGAAGTCAAGCTCACTTCTGCAACCTGGCTTGTAGCCGGGAGCCAAGCTGTGCCAACACCTCCCTAACCCTTCCCTCAGAGTTAGGCCTCTGCCAATTGCGAGTAAAAGAATGTGCGTTGATTCTGCGAAGGATCGGTATTCTCGTCGTCGTTCTGCCGCGGTTCTGACTGAAGTAAGCTCGCTGGTATGCTAAAGAGGACGAAAGGGATGACGGACACTGTCTCGCTGGGAGGTGAGAAAATAACGCATATGTTTTCAAAGGGAAGAAGTCCTTTAGAGAGGACCGACATCAGGATTCACTTTATTTTCCAGCTCATCTAATTCGAGCACGGAGAAACTGATCCTCATGGAAGCTAAGTCGGAGTTCGCAGGTGGCAATAGAGCAGAGAGATTGGTCTCACCACAGGTGTCATGAAATATGCGAGGCAGTAGAAAACCGAGATCAGTTTACTTGTGCCTTTTACTTAGAACGCTACGAGACGATAGAAAGTGGAGGGGGCAGTGTGAGTAGTTCTAATATGGAATGGTTGATGTATTTCAATTATATTTATTTATGAACTTCTGGTGAGCTTCATAACTTGTACTCTACTCCAAGTATAATTAGAATGATCAAGTCAAGGAGAATGGGGTGGGCAGAGCATGTAGCACGAATGTGGAGAAGAGGAATGAATATAGGAAATTGGTGGGAAAGCCAGAAGGAAAGAGACCACTGGGAAGAACAAGGCGTAGGTGGGTGGACAATATTAGAATGGATCTTCGAGAGATAGAACGGGATGGTATGGATTGGATAGATCTGGCTCAGGATAGGGACGAGTGGACGGCTCTTGTTAAAACGGTAATGAACCTTCGGGTTCCATAAAATGCTGGGAATTTCTTGAGTAGCTGCAGAATTGGCGGCTCCTCCAGAAGGGCTAAGCTCCACAAGTAAGTAAGTAAGTATGAACTTCTGGTAGAATTTCTTAAGAACGTACGTATTTTCGCGCCGGTATATGGGTTTTTGCATATTCTCCAAAATTTACTGATATCTCCAAACCTTGTTTTTCTTTCATCTTTCCCGAAAATGTCTTGACTGCATGACATTCATTAATATTCGTGGTTACGTAAAAATGTGAACTTACAGACTTCACTAGCGAAAAATATATTTTTTACAAATATTGTGTTTTCAGGTGAATTTTAAAGAGGCAAAGGCAGCATTTAACGTAATCACCGTCATAGTTTCCACGACGCAGTGCGTGATGGACGGGTAGACGCTGTGAATTACATTTAGGCCTGTATTTATACATCTGCTGGTTGAGACCAGCAGCCGGGATAGCGACTGGCTACGGGCTGGACGACCGAGGGGTCGGATTTCGAGTCTCGGTAGGGTCAAGAATTTTGTCTTCTCCATTTCGTCCAGACCGACTCTGGGGTCCACCCAACCTTCTCTCCAATGGGTACCTGGGCCTCTTTCCGTGGGGCTAAAGCGGCCGGAAAGTGAACCTGACCTCTCACCTCCAGCTAGTGCCGAGGTCAAGAAAAACTGTATCTATACATCCACTTCCCCATACGCCTTCATGGCGTAGTGCTTAATTAGTTATGCACAGGGACAACTTTACCTCTACTGGTAGAGACTATAATTTTGATACTTTTGGGGTGACGGAGGACGGAAACAGACCTACGTACTGCGTATATCATCAGTTCAGAACACATTGGCCACTAGCGTTCTTGTGTAATGCTGAACCAAAGCAATTGTGTTTATACCTTTGCAGTGCGAAGCATCGTTTCAGCAGTGAAACTGACCCTGGGGGCAGTAATATCACGCCTGATGAAGATAGTGAACCGGAATTTGCACAGCTGCTATATACTGAATGTTTTGGCTCAGGTAGTAGTTGCTGATTCGTGCTTCTGTCGCGCCTTTAAAGGTTCCGCCTTCCTCCATTTCCCACAGCTTTCAAGATTAGAGTCTTGTACTGTACGTGAATGAAACGTGAATAATTGAGTAATGCCTACAATAACAAAACAGGAAAGTAAGAAAGTAAACAGGACAAATGAAAATATACATGAAATTGGTACAGGTTTACTGCATTTATGTCTTACAAATTATGCCGATGAAAATATATGATTTTAGTAAGGTCATAAGGCTGTAACGAACTGGGGCCCTGGAGACGTGGCCTTTTAATTGGGTCCCTTTTCATCACGGCATAGCGAGTCCTCGGGTTACGGATGGATGAAATGGTCTCCATATTATGGACGGTAAAGGTAAAAATATCTATGTAACAGGCCATGGAAGCCCACAGGGTTGTGAAACATCGAGTCTCCCACATTTTCTCGGCAATCGGCTAACAGATGGCGGCGAGGTCTTCAGCTTTACTCACCGGCCGGCCTTCACGCCCAGGAAGATTCCGCATACTCATATCGACCCCAGGGCCATAGTGCGGCTGAAATGTTTATGTCAAATGGTAAATCCAGTGACTTCACCAGGAATCGAACCCCCTGCTTTCCCGCTTGTACTATAGTGCCAAAGTATGGAGAAGTATGGAGCTGCGGTTATATTGAATAAGAAGTCGTGGATATCTGACTAAACGTGGCTCTTCATATTCTTGGATTGGCGTGGGACTAAAAGTCCTCGCCCTGAAAATTCAGCTTGTTACGAAAAGTTACACAGGGCTTCGTACTTGGGCACGTTCTTTGACAAGAGCTAAGCAACGGAAACTGGGCATGAGTTTTTTCCTAAGTAAATAGACTGGAGGGTTTGGTAAGAAGTTAAAGTTGTCCCTGTGTTTGAACTCATGAAGCACTGCGCTATGAACAGTAGGAGGGAGTGGATGGACAGACCCACGTTTTTTTTTTGACCTCATCATTAGTTGGAGGTGGTCAGCTTCACGCCCAGGCCACTTTACTCCTGGGAAAGAACCCCCGGTACACATTAAATAGGAGGCTGAATGGGGCCCAGAGCCGGTCTGGATGACATGGAGAAGAGAAAATTCTTGACCCTACCGGAACTCGAACTCCGACCCCTTGGTCGTCCAACCCTTAACCATTCGCTGTACTGACTGAGCTATCCCGGCTCTTCTGGAGGGTGTGGACTGGATAAAATGACTTAGGATGACGACATTAAGCATTCCGCAGTGAAAACTACAAAACTACAGAAGGATATAACCTGCCTTCTTCCTTCCGCGTGTGTAGGAACAGATCGAACAAAAATAATCGTTAGTTGTCCGGGAAGGAGGGGATCATTTTCTGAAACACCCTATAATGGCCCTTCTTTACGTTGAGTGTGGACCTGTTGATTTTGTGTGCACAGGGGTTTGGTTTAACATAGCTGTGAGGAGGAAGTCATAACTCATCCTGTTTTTCCTACAAAATAAACACCAACTACTATTATACAGCTTTCAGGTTGAAAAAGTAAAGACTGCTTTATAAAGACGTCAACATCGCAAGAAACCTGAAGGTAAACGTCACACACATGCGCACTTTTCTACGACAGGAAAATCCTTATATATAGTGATATGAAAACTCTTCAATTGCGCAGTTTCGCGTTGCTGTAGCAAGGAATTGTCAAACGTCAATACGTTGTGTGAACGTAAGTAATGTCGGAGTTCACGAAAGAGTAAGCAATCTTTTAAGTGTATCGCGTTAAGTCTGTGAGCACTGATAATATTAAATCTGACTGTGTGAAGTTTAGTATAGTTTATTCAGGACACAATCTGAAATTCACAATTTTTGCAGGTTCTTCGCGGGAGATGGCGTTAAACGTCGGCCTCGACGCATTATTCGTAATATGTAGGGCTAGAAAGGAATACCGGAGAAAGTAGGGCAAAGCAATAGTGCCAAAAAGTATATAACAAATCGTTAAATTTCTCCTCGAATCCTCAAATAGTTTTCATTGATGTAATGAAATACTGTAAAAACTTACAATGCTGTAACTAATTTTATTTCTCTCTACACTCCTTATGTCTGAGCCGAAATAGCGTAGTCCGTAAAGCGACTAGCTACGGGCTGGACCACCGATGGATCGGAGTTCGAGTCCCGATAGTGTCAAGAATTTTCTCTTCTTCACGGCGTTCGGACCTGTTGTGGGATCCATCCAACCTCCTATCCAATGGGTATCCTGGGCTCTTTCACCGGGGGTAAAGCGGCAGGAGCTTGAACCTGACCACACACATCCAGCAAGTACCATGGTCACTCCCCCACACGCCTTCATGGCTTAATGCTGAATTAGTTAAGCACAGGGACAATTTTACCTTTTACACAGATTGTGGTCCTATTCAACTACATGTTCCCAACCAAGTCGTCGTCACATTGGATTTATTATTACTAAATTACACCAGCAAGACAGTTTTACTTTAGTAAGTACAGAGCACACGAAGTCCTAATTGAAATCCAGGTGAATGCACTCCTGCAGTGAGCCGTGTATTGACTGCATCACATAGAGAAGTTGCGGCTCTGTGACAGTCAGCTGTCAGTGTACATATATTTTTAACTTTCCTATAATGTGTTGTATGCTCCAGTCAAAGCCCGTCTATTGTGTCACCACCGTAACGCGCTGAAATAGTAATTAGACCTAAAGGAGAGGTAGATGTACATTCACTGTGAATGGTAATGGTAGAATTACCTCTTGCCTACGTTCTACACAATGGCGCCTCGTCGTGGAGGAAAGTATAAACCGCAGGTTCACACTGCACCAGCTTTTAACTTCTCGTTAAATGAGAACTCGGGTTCAGTGAATTAAAGGTTACTTAGGCCTCAGGGCCTTTATGGACGGACTGCTGGCCTTTTCTGGTGCTAAACCGAAAGAACAATGCGCAGTTTTCTCTTATAATGAAGACCAGTGGCTCTTAACTTCGTGACGCTAGCGTCACAGTTAAGATACAGGGTGTTCAGTCAAGGAGGAAACTTCGCACCACGGTTCACCGGGTCCAATATTCGTCACAGATTGTGCTGTAACGGCAACTGTAACGGCGCGCGTTTATCAGCGCTAATGATTCGTTCTGCTATCAGCAGTTACAGCAGCAATCTGTGAGGAATATTGGGCCGGATCAGCGGTGTTGCGAAGTTTCCTCCTAAACTGAACGCACTGCTTTAGGAATTTTCTTTTGCATCTCAGTGGAATTACAATATAAAACTAGAGTGTATACTTAATGTACGCCTATTTTTATACTACTTTCCTAAAGTAGGCTTATGCGATTTCCATGCTATTTGTGTACCTATGACTATGTACCCATCCAATTAGCTTTTGAATGCCTGAATCAGTCTTTATGAAACTTGGTATTTACAATATGCGTCAATGAATCGGGAAATTTTAAAAACGTTATGAACAGAAAACTATTGCATTTACTTTGTTTTAACATATATGAGTACAGTGCAAACATAAAAGCATTTGGTTTTTCTCAATTAACTCCTGAAAACAGAAGACTATTTTCCAAAAATAACATCCAACAGATGACCACCACTCCGCTGTAGGCACCCGGTAATTCTCTTCCTAACGTTACTCGTTACTCTTTGCAGCATCTCCACGAGAATTCGTTCAACTTCTACCCGAATTCCATGTTCAACTCTCGAAATGTGTGGGATGCTGGCGCTTTGAAAACTTGGGATTTCAGATACCCCCAGAGAAAAAACTTCCATGTGAAAATATCAGGTGACTTATCTTGAGATATCATGGTTAGGAAACAGGTTTTTCAAACTGCCATGGAAGCTCGTGCGGTGTGGCACGTAACCCCATCTTGCTGGAAAAACGTTTCTTCCTCGACTGGAAGACGAGCAAGTGCAAGAGCTAAGAAGCTCTCCAACGTGTGAACGTAACGTGGTCCAGTCACAATTACAGCCCTTTCCCACTCATGTACAAAGAAGTACGGGCCAGTAATTCCAAACGAAGATATCGTGCACCATACTGTGACTTTGGAAATGTGAAGTGGTCTCTCATAAATTTCTTTGGGGTTTGTGGCTGATCAATAGTGGAAATTTTGCTTGTTAACAAATCCCGACAAATGGAAATGAGCTTCATCTCTCATCAGCAAGTTGTTAACGACATCTTGGTTTTGATTAATTAATTGCAAAAAGTCTGGCAGAAATCGACTCTGTTTTTATACTCGTATACGAGTAGTTCCGAGTCTATTTACGTGGTGGGCTATTGAACAGATCCTCAAGGTTGGAGATGATTGGTTCACTTACCATTTGCTTAGAGATACACGGCAAACTTCGCCGTGAAAGATGGACGGATTATGTCTCCAGAATTGTTTGACTCCTGTGGTGAAGTTTAAAATGTTGACATAAGAAATGAACTTAAGTAAAAACAAATAAAAAAGGTTAAGCTCTCCCTGTAACAGCCCGTAGAGGCCCATAGATTTGTGAGATGTTGAGGTTCCCACATTTTCTAGACAATCGGCTCATAGATGGCGGCAAGGTTGTCAGCCCTACGCATCGGCCGCCCTTTACCCCAAAGAATATTCCAAGAATATTCCTGGTACTCATTTCTGTTAGAGGCTGAGTCGACCCCAGGGCCATAGTGCGGCCGAAAGGATTAGGTCAATTGAAAAAAATTCAATGACCTCATCGGGTCTTGAACCCACGACCTTCCGGCTTGTACTGTATATTCTATGCAACAATATCTTTACCATAACAAATTTTAACAGTAAAATCCGAATGTTAGAGACATATTGAGGCATAAATTCCAGAATTTTTCTCTGCCTGAAATATTGGGGATCATCAATATGGATTTTAACAAAATAGACTTAAGTGTTGAACAGATTTTTGTTGAACGCACCCTCGCTCTTGAAACATTCTTAGTCTGCCCATAGAATTTTATGTAAAGTGAGCTCATCGGTAGTGTGTTGATATGGTAATTCGCAGAATTGCGTCCTTAGAGGGCGATTGTCTGCAAACAGATGCAACTGATCCTCGTGAAGCACTACGAGTTCCCTTGTTTGTTACCGTCCGAGTTGTCGTGCCATATCGCCTGAACGTTTCAATGTCTGGCGTTCCACAACTTCAGTTGTGCAGTCTTCGTTGGCCGGTGTCTGTATAGCCCGTGGGTCACTTGTATTTACGTGTGCCGTAGGCGTTGCACTTCCCGGCTCACAGGGACGCTGCTCCAGTCGCCGACACACGTCAGCGTCCGGATGACGTCGACCAGGATGGCCTAGCGCATTCCCGTACAGCAGTAACAACTCGAATGTTACAGGTACTGAGGGTTGAGGACATGTCGCTTTATTTATCGTGTCTGTATTCCATGGTCATTCGATCACATCTGATCCCTGCTTCGCGTACTGTGTGCCTTGAGTACACAAACCGAACGCTGTGTACCGTTCACAAATAGCACTGCTGAAAATTGTTAGCCCTTTGGACGGCAATGTGTATCTCAGTACCTAAGCGTCTCAGGACATATTCTGTATAACAGTTTCGCCTTGCTCTATGCCAAGGAATCACACTATGGGCAGTGTGTTGGCTAATTAGATTTTACTCAGACGCGCACACACACTTGTAACCGAGAGGGCTTATGCTTCATGTGAAGTCGCCTCACAGAAAGAAGATATTAAATGGATGTCACACAATTTCCTTCATAATTATGACAGGTATGTGTATTTATGGCCGGTCACTGTAGCCGAGCGGTCTAAGGCATGCACTGTCTTCGGTCGCTCGGAAGCCGGGATCGTGGGTTCGAATCCCACTCAGGGCATGGATGTTTGTGTGCGTTTTTCAGTGTTTGTCTACAGGTAGAGGCCTTGCGACGAGCTGATCACTCGCCCAAGGAGTCCTACCGAATGTGTAAGATCTAGAAAAATCGAAGTGAGCGGAGTTCATGGAGGTAGGCCTAGGCTCACTGGGGCTGTAGTGCCAAGGAAAAAAAAAAAGTGTATTTATGCCGATCGCAGTGGCCGCGAGGTCTAAGGCATGAACCGTCTACGCTTGCTGAAACATTGCAATCGTGGGATCGAATCCCACTCGAAACATGGATGTCTGTGTGCGTTTATTCTGTGTTTGTGTTGTTCTATGTGTAGGTAGCGTCCTTGCGATGGGCTGATCCCCCGTACAAGGAGCC
>NW_019744111.1:525947-562779 GCF_002891405.2 Cryptotermes secundus
ATGGCCATCGCAAGGATGGCCATCCTTGCGATGGGCTGATCCCCCGTACAAGGAGCCCTACCGACTATGTATAGATTAAGAAACTGAAAAAGGGGCCAAGGTTCACAAGGGCTATAGAACCATAGATATATGTGTATTTATAAAGAGATAAAAAATAAAGCTATTTCTGTAACAGGCCGTGGAGGCCCATAGGGTTGTGACACGTCGAGGATCCCACGTTTTCTAGACAATCGGCTCACAGATGGCGGTGAGGTAGTCAGCCTTAGGCACCGGCCATTCTTTATCCTTCAGGAAGATTCCTAGTACTCATTTCTGTTAGGGGCTGAGTATAATAAAATACACTGTACACTGTGCGACACGACTGCTTCGAGAAATGTCAAGGAGTTGTGGAAATGCAATTAAAATAAACTAAAAAGAAAGGTGGAATAAAACTAGGCGCAAGTCGAAAATCTTGCGTACCAGATGCTGTTTCCTTACTTTTCATGGTTTACGATGTAAGAGCGGACCGATTCATCATATTTCTGAAGAAAGCGTCTTTCTTGTCGGTTACTAAAGTTAAGGAATGCCACTTCTCCAGTTCGTACGGTTTAATTCTCTCAGCCTACACAGGAGAGCACTAACATGAACATCATAATATTAACATATATCCATACCCACCCCCTGACCCACAACCCAAATACTTTTCAGTCAGAAACACTAAGCATCTTGCGCCGCACGACCATTATGATGTTTTCTTCGTTTGTCTTTTCACGTATTCTGGGTTGGCGTGACTAATAATAATGGGTTCTGGATTTGATGACTGGATTTATTGGAACTTCTTTACAATTACAGTCAATTATAACAACCCATACATTGTACTCCTTCTGAACAATATCTGTTCGACGAACATCTTTGAAGAATATCTCACTGATTTCTGAGTGGCTTGATTGCACGAATGCACTCCCTTTCATGACTGTCACCCTGCCCGAATGTAAGTCACCAAGTAGAATAGTTAATTGTCCCCTATTATTCTGTGTTATCCGTTGCAGCGGAAACATCTCGAACAGTTCCTCTGTTATTGTGCTATCCGTCGCTACGAAACGTCTCGTATTTAGCAACTTGCTATCTGGTAATGACCCGTTCGTTGCAATTCGTTGTAGCAGGAACGTCATTTCCTTGCCGTTGCTGAACAGTGGACGTCTGCCCCGGCTTTCAGCCGTCGTGTCACAATATTATGACGCTGTCAGTAGTTGTGCTACTGCGTGCAATTGTAGTATGATAGACGAATATTGAATTGGAAAGGGGTTGGAAGGAGTCTGTCCTGTTGCAGTGTAAGTAAGGCGCAGGAATATTCGCGGAAGGAACGAGGAAATGCTCGACGACCCTCAGTCCTGGTAGACAGTGTCCGGACCGAGTCTTGAACCGACCACTATTCGAATACGAGTGACGTCGGCTCCTTCAGCTCTGCTGCTATGTCAGTCTGTGTACGTGTATTAAAGAGGTTTAATCTTTTTCTTTTCATTTTAAGCTGGTGAATATTGAGAATATTAACAACTTTATATAACCCAGTGTTTACTTTATGTAACAACTAGGGTACAGGGCGGATCGTGCGTAAGCCTGAGAACCTCATCGCCATCTCTTAGCCAATTGTCTAGAAAATGTGGAAGCCTCGACGTCTCACAACCCTATGGGCCTCCATGGCCTGTTACAAGGATAGCTTTTTCTTTTACATTTACCAGTTGCTGTAACATTCTACAATTCTGCAGAGAACGTTTGGTCTCTGACGTTAAGAGAATGACGTGGAGTGAAGGTATATGTGCGAACAGGGTACTGCGGAGAATATTTGAACCGAAGAGATAAGGAATGGTAGGAGATTGGGGAAAATTGCATAACGAGGAGCTTCATAATTTGTACTCTTCGCCAAATATATTTACATAATTTAGTCGAGGAGGTTTAGAGTGGCAGGGAATCTAGCTCGCATGGGAGAGGGGTGCATAGAGGGTTTTGGCGGGGAAGCCAGAATGAAATAGACCACTAGAAAGGCAAACGTAGGTGAGTATAATGTTAAAATGCCTCTCAGAAAAATAGGATGGGATGTTACGAACTGGATTAATCTGCCTGAGTATAGGGACCATTGGAGGGCTCTTGTGAACACGGTACTGAACTTTGGAGTTTTATAAAATGTTGCGAAATTATATGAGATAGCATTGTGTCTTTTTGTGATGTACCTTACGACGTTATTAGCATCTGTACTGTTTAACCTGGAATGACAGGATGCTACGAGTGAAGGGCTGGAATGAGTTGGGAAGTAAACGATTATCGTGTAGTCGAGGTACGATCCAGAATATACCTGGAGGCACTGAGGTGAACAAAGAAAAATCGCAATCAGAACCTCTGGTTGCCCCAGCCGGAATTGTAAGTGAGCACGCCCGAAATGTCTTTACCATTACTACATCCCGCTCGATGGTGAGATTCTGACGGGCATTTCGCCACCTCTAACACTGTTCCTTGTTCTGCTTTTGTTCTGCGTATGCCCCGCTCGAATCTAGACAGGTGCACCCGATGTCTTGCTTGAAATTTTTCTTTGTTTTCCTCAGCCTTTCCTTGAAACTTAGAAGGTAACTACTTGCTCCTACAGTCGTTTGAATTTCTTTGTCTTTTGACACAGTATATGCATCAGCGTCGTGAAATAAGCAAAGAAAATTTGACATTTTGTACGTTCCTCTGAATGTAATGTTATTCCCGTGTTTAGTTCGGCACAGCGCCATGAAGAATTACGGATGATATTATTATTCCTGATGATGTTCGAAATACTGGCTCTTGTCGAAGCCAGTCATCAGCTGACGCTGTTAGACGCTTTGTTGCAGCGGTGATTGAATTCATCAATACAGGCTTTACGCCTACGCGACTCCAACCCAAACTCTTTGGAAGAAATTAATTTATCAGGCTCCATTTAATTTACATTGATGGAATTCGGACCATTACAGTCCAGTGGTTGGCAGCACTGCTTTGTGTTCCCCAGGTAGCCGGTTTTTGTCTCGCACACTATACTGAGATGAGAAGGAAACGAGATTTGAAGGGACGAGATATCGGACAACAGGTTTAGAGATACCGATGCAAAAATAGATGTGAAGGGGTTAGTAGGATGTAAGAAAATTTGAATATGTGCAGTTAAATATTGTCACGTGATTGAGTTGATATCGTCGGGTTTATGGATTGGAAATTGGATTTATTGACCACATTAACATACAACTCGTAATTGCACTTACAGTGCCGCCGGTAATCCCCCGTCCAAGGAGTCCTACCGACTGTGTATAGGATCAGGAAAATGAAAAGGCGACGAAGTTCCTACAAATGACTGTAGAGCCATGGGTGGATGGATGGATGGATGGGTGGCAGTTTATTATTAGGGTGATAGCAATTTAAGTTGAGCGCCGCATAGTCAGACCAGGAAGTCAAACTCCGATACCACGAAATCTAAATCTTAGCTGACGTGTTAAGGTATTCGTTCATTCAAATGTAGGTCAGAAGACCGGCTCTCCAAACACAGAATTCTTATATTTCTAATCACTCACTCTCTTAAAACGTCGGTGTAGTGCCCCAAATTACGGAACGGGGGTTTCATTCCGTAACCAGTCAATTCATTGTTCAGTAATTTGAAAGCGCCACGAAGAAATAGATTACAACATAGAAGAGTATTGTTTATTAAGATTGCCTGAAGAAAGTCTGTCACTTCCACCAGACTAGACGACGTCACGTCTCAGGAGGCAATTCTTTTCGTAGTCCTCGTGGTCGGTAGTGTGAGAACCCGAAATCCATATTGAGAAACTGCACAAATATGTGGGTAAGGTGAGAGTGGTTTCCAGGGCGGTGGAAGGTTCTGATTGATCGAGTTTGAACTTCGAAATGAGATTTTTCCTTGTCCTCTTTCTCTCTCTTTGCTTTTCTCTACGTTACGTATTCTTTAGAGACTTTCGAGGCCGCCATTATAGTTTGTTTTATGGCCATTGATCGGAAATTAAAACTCTGTGATAATTTATGCCGTCAGATTCAGGAGTGCTTCTCTTTTTTTCATGGAAAGTTCTTCGTCTTCTCTCCTCGTAAAAACCTATATATATATATATGGCAGGTCAATTTTACCAAAATACTCGTATGTTAAGCATGCAATATCTTCACTGATTAAACTCGGATTCTGCCTGTCCTGGTTCTCTCCGCTCCTCCTCGTTATGTATGTTACATCGTCATCATCCTCTTTTTCCTTACGTTACTCGTATATCTAGTCTTCAGACCGATTCTCTCCGAAATTTTGTTACAGTTTTATTTATTCAAATATCAGTTTAAACGTAAATACTCCAGCATTTCTGGGGTTTTGGAGTTTGTCCATCGCCAGATATTCTATAAAGTAGAAAACTCGGACATTGGATCTGTTTTTGTCCCCGGGTAAAGGGGGGAGGGAAGACACCTACTCAGTTGCTACGTAGGATAACGGACGGCGGACAAAGTTCAAAAACTCACCAATTCTGAGTGTTACGCACCATCGTCAGAACCATTTAGAATAAATACTCCAACTTCATATTCTACAAGAGGACATGCCAGTTCATTACCCTGGCTGTCTTTGTCAATATGATAATACTACATTGTAACTAAAATATTAAAGATGAAATAACATCAAAATTGAAGATACTTACATATTAACGGATGAACCAAGGAGCTTTAAACATTCTCTCCATATTGTCCGTTACATTATCGCTGCCAATGTTATCAGATCAGTTGTATAAATAAACTAATTAACTCCATGCAGATGAGCCCTTCATGAGAAGCCGCCAAATGTGCAGCTACTCAAGAATTTTTCAACATTTTATGGACGGAAGGTTCATTACCATGTTCACAAGAGCCCACCAATTGTCCCTATCCTGAGCCAGAGTAATCCGATCCATACCATTCCATCGTATCTCTCTAAGATCCGTTTTAATATTGTCCACCCACCTACATCTTGGTCTTCCTAGTCGTCTCTTTCTTCCTGGTTTTCTCATCAATATCCCATGTGCATGGGGCCCAGGAAAGCGCAGTTGGTTTAGCGAGTGGATACGGGCTGGAGTATCGAGGGGTCGGAGTTCGAATACCGGTAGGGTCAAGAATTTTCTCTTCTCCATGTAGTCCAAACCGGTTCTAGGGCCCACCCAGCCTCCTATCCATTGGGTACTAGGAGCTCTTTACCCGGGGGCGAAACGGCCGGGGCGTGAACCTGGCCACTCACCTCAAACTAATGCCGAGGTCAAAAAATGTGGATCTACGTATAACTCGTATATATCCACTCCTCCATGCGCCTTCATGGTGTAGTGTTTAATTAGTTAAGCCCATGGACAAATTTACTGTTTATTTATCCTACATGCATTCCTCTTCATCCCATTCGTGCTGCATGCCCTGCCAATCTCACCCTCCTTGAGTTGATCATTCTTTTACTTGGCGTAGTACTACGAGCTACAAGAGCTCAACCGTATCCTTAGAATTATCTCTCAGTAAGTCCAGAAGTTTAGGCTCTTGGTTTTCGTTTTTAGAATGTTAAGATTTGCTTTGGTATTTTAAAACAAAAATTTATAAAATACCATTCTAAGAAGCTTTAAATTTTATTTTCAGTTGTTTGCAACAAAATCAAGATTTAGAATTAAGCCCTTTTTAGATATGTCAGTTTTAAAAGGGTTGGATTTTTTAATCTTACGCGGTAGTGTAGTTGGTTGAGGCACTATGCTACAAGCCGGAAGGTCTCGGGTTCAAGTCCCGATGAGGTCATTGGAATTTTTCAATTGACCCAATCCTTCCAGCCGCACTATGGCCCTGGCGTCGACTCAGCCTCTAACAGAAATGAGTACCAGGAATTATTTACATAATTTTCCTGGGGAGTAAAGTGCGGCCGGCGCGTAAGGCTGACAACCTTACCGCCATCTGTGAGCCGATTGTCTAGATAATGTGGAACCCTCAACGTCTCACAACCCTATGGGCCTCCATGGCCTGTTACAGGGATAGCTTTACTTTACTTTTTTACTATTTATAAATTTTTATATCATTTGCAATAGGATGCTAAGTTACAGCATTGGGCTTCCGGTTATGTTTTTCAACTTATGAGGTTGGCGTCGCTAAGGTGGCTGACAACATGGCGGTGAAGTTACTACGGTATCTGAGTCACTCGCCAGTGCGTTAGTACCAAATTAGGGAATTAAAGACTACTTGCTGGACGCCCGAAGTTGCTCTGGAAGGGTCAGCCTATCTTCAAGAGTAACGGAAAGCATTGAAAGGTCAGACCTAGCCGATGATGATAATGGTGTTTTTTTCATCATAACCGGCCAAATCCACCCGACTTGAGACTTGGGCGGTTGTTGCTGTCATATGTTTGGCTAATTTGATGGGCTAATGTGTCAAGGCAGATTACTATGATTACGAGATTAGTTAAGCTAAGCAACTCAGCTGGTAAATTTTTGCTTCTGTCTCGAAGAACACATTAACGGGGAAACACAGCGGTAATGCACCATACAGCAAGCCACAGTGATTCACTTTGATGACAAAATTCAATTATTGCAATTCACTTCTATTGTTGCCATGCTCTTGTCGCCACGGTAACCGGCTGTCTCGTGAACTTTACAGGACCGTTAGCTAGCAGTGGCCGTTTCTGCTGGTTCCATAATTCTGGCTTTGAATCCTTATGTCAGAATAGTATAGAATTATAGATGACTGCATCCTAGAATGATGTCTGCAGTGAATATGAATTGGTGAGGACTGTGAAGGAACCTGTACATGGCCTGATAATTCATTCATTCATCAATGGCTCTACAGCCCTTTGTTGGTCCTGGGCTCTTCTTTATTTTCTTAATTTTTTTTACAGAGTCGGTAGGACTCCTCGGGCGAGTGATCAGCCCGTCGCGAGGCCGATACCTACACACAGGACAGCACAGCCACAGAATAAACTCATACACACACACATAATATCCATGCTCCCCGTGGGACTCGAACCCACGACCTCAGCGTCCGAGCGAGCAAAGACAATTCATTTCTTAGACCGCGCGGTTAATGTGACCTGCCATCTTCTCGTCTTATCATCCAAAACCTAGAGGACTTGAGATTTACAGAACCTGATTTTTCCTTTTATTTTATATGGATTCCGTCAAGACCGGCTCTAGGGCTCATCCAGCCTCATATTCAATGGGTACAGGGGGTAGGGGTCCTCCTCCCATTGATAAAGCGGCCGGGGCGTGAAGCTGAACATTCACCTCCAACTACTGTCGAAGTCAAGGAAACGTTGGTCTATATATCCATTTGTTGTGGTCATAGTCAGCAGCCTAAACCATCTACATATATTATAGACTATCAGTTGTCAATATATACGTAATATTTACAGTTTTACATGTATTATACATGGCAGAATGCAATGTATGCAAAGCCTCTGTCACTCCACGCTGAGAACAGTAGATCTTAGGTAGCTCAAGCTTCGACGGCAGGCTAGTCATTTGAACGGTCGTGTTATTCACCGTCGCCAAGTTTAAGCCCCATATATATTTAGTGTCGGACTTCGCCTTGCCCAGTATTGCCAACATTTGCATTTTCATGATTTTGTATGACTTCTACTTGTTGCCTGCACAATTTTGTGATAACTTGTGATCAGAACTGAGCCTGAACCAATGGAGTGCTTGTGTGCGGAGTCATAAAATTTTGATTTGGCCGTTTATTGTTCTTAGGAGGATATTATTAAAATTAAACATACAGAAATAGGAAGAGACATTGTGGGTTTAGGAACCAGTGACGGTAAAGACCTAAACGCTCCACAGACGCCGAGAAATTTCTTGAGTAGCTGACCGTGAAGTATCCGTTACGCAAAGTTAGATAATTCACAATAATAAACTGTAACACAAATAAGATAAATTATAGAAGCATTACAATGGTTCATCCTCTGTCCAAGATAATCTACTTGGTGTCTAAAATAATTCCCAAGGAGCAGGTTAGCATAGGTCAAACACCCTTGTATACTGGAAGGTCTCCGTTCGAGTCGGCCACGATACCATCTATCCTGTCCGAACTTCTTTGTGGGTGTCCTCAGAGCCTCCAAACAAATAGCCGTGTAGACACTACATTAAAGTAAAAAGTAAAATTGTCCCTCTGGCTAACTAATTAAGCACTACCTTACGAGGATGTATGGGGGACTGGATGTATAGATCCATATTTTGCTTGATCTCGACACTAGGTTGAGGTCAATGGTCAGTTTCACGCCCTGGCCTCTTTACTTCCGGGGAAAGAGCCCCCGTTACCTGGGTGGGCCCCAGAGCCAGTCTGGACGTCAAGAAGATAAAATTCAAGACCCTACTAGACATTACAGTTTCCCTAAAAAAATTTCCAACTCAGCATTCGGCTAATCCTACCATATAGTCTGCATAATGACAGCATCGTAAAGAAACCACAAAAAGAACTGTCGTGTATTTTTCAACGGTAACATGCCCAGACCGTGAAAGGACAAAATTAACTTCATACTGTGTAGACGCGTAATAGTCGTGGGTAAAAACCCTCTTTGCGTGTGTATCGTGGCAGTTTTAAACCCCACTGTAACGGTTAGGTCTCAGAACATGAGTCCCAGTGTCGTTATGCCTCCTCCTCTGTAGTCATTTGGTCCCAGAGCGTGACTATCGGATTTCCAGCCACTTTACTAGCCTAGCTGTCATTACTACTGCAGCGCCGCCAATATGGCAACGGGAACTTGAAGAATGCTGTGGCTTGCTCACCTTATGGAGTGGTTTTCGTGACCTGTCGTGGTGATATTCACAGTGTAATTTATCTTAACGGGTTGTTTGTAGGATACGAGGAACTGCATGTCACAGCAGAAATTTTCTGTTTGTTTTTGTTTTTTTGTTTTACTTAGTCCAGTAGCATGAAATAATAGGTCAGAGAAAATTATACACTGAAGAGTTCCATAATGTGACATCCTTGTCACATGTTGTTAGAATGATCAGGTCAAGATGGATGAAGTCGGCAGAAGGGATGTAACACCCTTGGAAAAGGTAGTGCTTACAAAGTTCTTGTAGGAAAACCTGAAGAAAACTGACAGCTAGGAAGACCTACACATAGATGGGAAGTTAATGTAAAAATAGACCTTAGACATATAGAATGGTGTAATGTGGATTGGGTTCATCAGGCTTAGGATTGGGACCAGTAGCTGGCTATATTGAGCACAGTAAATAAACTTCGGGTTACGTAAAATGCTGAGAAACCGCTTATGCAATATGCATTTTCCATCATTTTCTTTCGGCAACTAACACAAGAATACGAAAACAAGTAAAGGGGGGAATATTAGTTAAATAAATGAAAAAATAGAAAAGATATGTAATTTTGAAGTGAAATTTTATGTGTGACGTAATATTATGAGTGAAATGAAACGTCTTTTATCTTCTTTTTAATGAAAGAGAACAAAGAATGAATACTGGGATTTCCATAGGAAAAAGAAAAGTTTTGCACAGAAAGATTTTTTTTTTCCATGGAAAACCTGTCACAATTCTGCCAGGAGAGATTACTTAATAATAATTTTGTTTCAGTAAAGCGACTAGGGCAAATTAAATCTCATTTTGTATGTATGTGTGGAAGTGATACTCTAAAAAGCAAATTAAAGGCTCGATGTTTTAGTCCTTTGTTAATGCCACAGCGGGATCATATCCGGTACATAACAACACGTCAATTGCTTTTATTCGGACGAACACAGCCGAACCAACTCCATACCATAGACTCTTCTGACTCCATTTAATGTTGTTCATGTTCTTCTATATTCGAGAGATACTTCTTTCGAATGTTGTTGCTATTGTTTCCTCTTCGCCATACACTCAGTTCAGATATTGTTGCTATTATTCTTTTGTTTTCGAAAGATGATATTCGATATGATTGTTCCTGTTGTTCTTCTGTTTCCGACAGCTGCTCAGTTCGAATGTTTTGCTACTGCTGTTCTGTGTTCGAGAGATACCCCGATTCGAAAATTGTTGATACTGTTCTTCTATATTCGAGATGTACTCTATAGGAATATTGTTGCTGTTGTTCCACTGCATTTGAGAGATTGTGATCTATACGAAGTTGTTGTTATTGTTATTTGTCTGCATTTGAGAAGCGATACTCGATACGGATGTTGCTGTTCTTCTGTATTTGAGATATACCCGATTAGAATGTTGTTACAGTTCTTCTGTATTCAAGATATTGATGATTCGAATTTTGTTGTAGTTCTGTTGTATTCAAGATATACAGGAATCGAATGTTGTTGCAGTTCTTCTGTGTTGAAGATATACCTGATCAAATATGGTTACAGTTCTTCTGTATTCAAGATATACCGGAATCGAATGTTGTTGCAGTTCTTCTGTGTTCAAGATATACCTGGTCAAATATGGTTAAAGTTCTTCTGTATTCAAGATATACTGGAATCGAATGTTGTTGCAGTTCTTCTGTGTTCAAGATATACCTGGTCAAATATGGTTACAGTTCTTCTGTATTCAACATATACCTGAATCGAATGTTGTTGCAGTTCTTATATATTCAAGATATACCCGATTCGAATATCGCTTCTGTTTCTGTGTATACACGAGATACCAGGTTCGAATGTTGCTGCAGTTGTTTGCTGTTATGTATTCGAGAGATATTCTATTAAATTTTTATTGTTCTTGTTTACTCGCTACATAGTCGATTCGAATTTTGTTTTTGTTCTTCTGTATTAAAGTGATACTCGAGACGACTGTTGTTTGTGTTGTTTCTTAGTAGGAACGGGAGCCCTTTCCGAGACTCAGTATTAGGTAAGTGGTCAACACACCTGCTTTCTATTCGGGAGGTCCGGGATACTGCCTCTTCTGTGTGGAGATCTTCAGGCGATCCAAATAAATGCTCGAAAAGTAACTTTAAATTGATCACGACCGCGTTCATTTGCTTGGCGTCTAAATTAACTTCTTTTTGCGAATTAACCTTTCATCCAGTAAAGAATAGTGCAAATTATGGAGCTTTGTTAAGTAAACAAAGAATGACTCTTCTTTTTGGTGTCCCATTGATTTATACTGGAGCTTTATTTCTTTAGTGGACGGGGGCTCTTACTCTGTGCCCTTTCGACATGGAGACCTCTGTCCTTTCTGCAATTATGTTTGTGTGCGTCATCAAGGGACTAGCTGAGGAATTTCATTTCTTGCCTTTCCGTCTGTTGTTATTGTACACGTCATTTCCTGCTGTCTCTCCTCGCTTTCTTGTGGCTTCGAGGTTATCGAAAAATTATTTGTTTCTTAGACAAATATTTTAATGTACTTTATTTGGAATAAGATGATGGAAGTTGTACTTGTGAAATTAAATCCAGGATTGCCATGGCAAAAGCTGCATTTAGCAAGAAGAAGAATCTTTTTACCAGCAAATTGGACTTAAACTTGAGGAAGAAACTAGTGAAATGCTACATTTGGAGCATAGCTCTGTATGGGGCTGAAACATGGACACTTAGGGCAGTAGATCAGAAACATCTGGAAAGTTTCGAAATGTGGTGTTGGAGAAGGATGGAGAAGATCAGTTGGACCGATTATGTGAGAAATGAAGAAGTGTTAATTAGAGTCAGTGAGCAGAGGAATATCCTACACGAAAATAAGAAAACGGAAGGCTAATTGGATTGGTCATGTTTTACGCAGTAACTGCCTTCTAAAAGAAGTTATTGAAGGAAAGGTAGAGGGGCGGATAGAAGTGACAAGACGAGGAAGAAGACGTAAGAAGATGCTGGATGACCTTGGGGACAGAAGAGGATACTGTCATTTGAAGGAGAAAGCTCTAGATCGCATTAAGTGGAGGAACTGTTTTGGAAGAGACTGTGGACCTGTCGTCTTGACAGATTACTGATGATGATGATATGTGGTGTAACGGTAAGAAGGCAGTTTCATTAAAATTACGAAATTTCAGGTTACCATAGTAACGAATTACCGAGTGTCAGTAGGTTGTATGAATTTGAGTTACTTAGTGGGTTATGTACGAACAAGCAGTCTTTTATTGTATCGTGTCTCTTGTATGAGTACTGATAATATTATGGATTGGTTATACAAAGTACAGTGTCTTATGAAAAGGTTGTGTACGACTGAGTATTAGTGCGTATTATCAGCAAGAAGTGGCATTAAACATCGAGCTGGACGTATCATTCAGTAAGATTTAGGCCTGGAAAGGAGGATGGGGCGGGACCAGTGGTAGTTCGAAAGTTTATATAACAAATGATGAGATTTCCCATCGAACTCTCATCGAGTGTTACTCTAGCCATCCACAGTGAAAGTCACACATATAGAACGTTCACTTCATTAATTTAACAACACGCAACATAATTGCACATTTATCGTTAAAGAAGAAACGACTAATGAAATGAAATTCGTGTGTGCCACCGCAGACATAAATACTAACAAATTTTAATCTAGTATTTATCGTAAACCCATAGAAAGGAACGCAATATTACACAAAATGCCACGCCATTCTGTAGAACACAAAAAGTCAGCCATCAACTGCATGAGTAGCAGAGTGTGGGAAAAAAGTGAAAATAAATAAATGAACTCAATTAGGCGCACATTATATACAAGTCGATATAAAAGCGACAGATTTCTTTACAAAACAAATTATACAATAACAGAGGTTCACATATGGATAGTTATAAAATGAAATAACATAAAAGAGATATGTCACCTGTACATACTCCGGAAAAATCAATCAGATCACAAAATATTCAGTGATACTGATATAAATACACTTCTCTGGTACATCCAATATTATTCAAAAGCACCTATCATGAAGCACAAGAGCACTGAATGCGATGACAGCGGAGTATAAAGGTTAGTATTTCTTGAAAGCCCATAATACCATATGAAACTAAGAAGACGCACATTAGAACAAAAATACGAAAAACACGCCCACAATAACTTTAAGCTATGCTCGAAGCAACCTACGTACAGACATTCTTACGGGGAAATACTTGTATTACAGTGACGTAGCAAAATTAGCCAAGGGCTCGTATTGGAAGAGAACAGAGAGAGATTCTACACATATTGCTCTTATAAAGAAAACAAACACGTCAAAGGAACATCTGTCGACAGCCACAGTCCCATAATTCAAACTGCCAACAAACACTGCAATCATAGATAGCGGCACTGTCAACCAAACAAACATTTACACATCTATGAACATATCGCGTTTGTCAGTCTCACAATCCAGGAAGAGTACAACATATCAACACATACATCTACTTCCCAATCCAGTAATATTACTATAGAACAACGTCCATCCATCTCAAAACCCAACAGCAGTACCACCTTTAAACACATCCATCCATCCATCCATCCATCTCAAAGTCCATCAAGCCGTACCGCACAACACATTCATCTGAAAATCCAAGAGCAGTACCACCTAGTAACACATCCACCTAAAAACCCAACAGCAGTATCACTTTTCAACACATCCATCTCAAAATTCAGCAAACAGAACCACCTTTCAACATATCCATCCATCCATCTCAAAATCCAACAGCAGTATCAGCTTTTAGCACATCCATTCATCTCAAAATCCAACAATAGAACCACATATCAACACATTCATCTCAAAATTCAAGAACAGTACCACCTAGCAACACACACATCCATCTCAAAATCTAACAACAGTGCCATATAACACAACGATCCATATCAAAATCCAACAGCAGTACCACATAACAACACACCCATCCATCTCAAAATCCAGCAATAGTACCACATAACACATCCATCCATCTCAAAATCCAGCAAATTTATTGCCGAACGGTGCATCCATTTCACAATTTAGCAGCAGCGCCGCCTAACATTGTCCGGAATGAAACAAACTCCGTGGCCTGTAGCCCGCAAGCGAACTATACTGACAGAACTACCTTCGCTTGTCGGCGAAGTTAGTGCCAACTTTTGCGGATAGATTGTGTCACGTGGTCAGCGCAACGGTTCCCACGGTCGTTAATCTCGGTTCTCTAGACCGGAGCCGCTTTTCCTTGAAATAGCTCTTCAATTATCCTCACGAGGCTTAGTGGACCCCTTTCCTGACCCACTGCTCATAAAATCTGGTAGCCCCGGGAATCGAACCCGAAACCTCTGATTCTGTAGGCAGGAACTCTGACCACTAGACAACAGAGGCGGTCGTTTGTGGATATACTACACAGTACAAGTTTACTACGTGTCCCTGCCTTTCTGCCACCATCAGGTAATGTACGTGTACATGCGCCTTATCTTCTCTGTACCTTTCGTTAGTCAGTCTTTACATTTGGGTGCATTTTGTGCTGTCAGTCATTTGCATATTAGTGCATAGCCTTGCACTCGTCTCGATTAAAATGATGGAATATTAAGATGTCAGATATGTGGGTATTATATAACGTAAGTTTCTCACTGCGGTTGTTATGACGAGTTCTGTCTTCTGTTCGAGTAGTTCACTGTCAGTCATGCAACTTCTCGGAGCAACATATCGCCTCAGTCTTCAGGGTCGAAGAATAAATCAAGCATGAAAAGGCGTGAAAGCAGAGGTAACCACCTGCTATCGTGTTTTTTTTTTCTTTTGGCTTATTTTTCAAACCTGAAGATTGAGGCGACATGTTGCTCAGAAACGTATGCTCGTTTTCAACGGGCTACACTTCGTTTTATCCTAAAAGATAGAACTCTTCATGTGGTTATGATGTTTCTTATTACCTAAAATGATTCAGTTACTATCAACGCGTATAAAATTGTTGAACTCGTTTTAGTGTAGTTTTTGTGCCGACTTACAGTGCAGGTTGCTGTCGTGTTTTATCCAAAATAACAAATATTGCCACGTGTAGGTTGGTACTCGTGACGAAATGACGGGTTCTGGTTCGGATGATTGGATTTATTAGCACTTTTATTACAGTCTCTCTTAATCATACTTAAATAAAACGCTATCGCTGATTTACACCACCGTTACACACTCACTAGAATTCTCAGTCTTAACTAGTCCTCTCCTGGCAACCGATCTGAACACAGAAATTAGCACATCAAATCACTATGAAGTCTTCTTGCTATTTCGTCTTCAATCTCTCTGCAACCTCGGAACTAAAAATTCTTCTAGACTTTTCTCAGCTGCATGGAGACTCGTCACTGCCTTCACTCCTCTTATAAGCACTCTGCACTAATTTCTCACTCCAGTCTAAGTCTTTGCGACTGACGGTCAGTCAATCAGTAAGTCTTGGTATCGAGCACCATCTGGGGCTCATGACTAGATATTTATTACTGTTTGACATTTATGGTTTTGTTTTTGTGTAGCGCCCTCTCTGACGAGAGGACGGCCTATTTTATGTACTGCTGGCCCTTGCCAGCACAGTGGGACTCGCGACCATATTTTGATGTCTCAGATTTGAGAATTTCCTTTTTCGTCTCCTCCTACGACTGACAGGGTCACGGTGGAGGTATTCGACCTCGCCTCCACACTGAGTCCAATCTAAGCTATAACAGATAATCGTTATATAAGCCTCACACGGACAACAAAGAAAGCAATTTTATTCTTGGCTCCAATTGTTTTAACGCACTCAACTGAAGGTTGTTTACAGGTTGTTGCCTAGAAACGGCGTTTCTTCTGTTGTTGCCTTGTGTATATTCGGTCGCAGGGTGTTTAGCGGTCCGTTACTAACGCTCTAACAGTCCACGTTACAATGTAATAAAGCACAGCATTACGCTATCGTATAATATTTCTAATATGCTGAAGATAATTTTCTTGCATTTATCTAAAACAAAATCTATACTATGGCTTGTCACTAAAATCGGTTACCATATTGAGCCTTATGATTCTTCGGCGTGCCTCTTCGTATACACAATCGCAGGAGAAAACATTGTTTTATACGTCATATCTCTTTAAAGCACAGTGGTAACAATATGTGCCACCTGCTTTAACTTCACAAAACTCTGCATTTTATGTATACATCTCATATGGCACCCAGAATTAAGAGCTAATATGTCCCTTGGTCTTATCTTTTCGCTGCTAGGGGCCCACTGGAAGTATTTTTTTTGCGTCGCACTAGAAATAGAATAGAAAACTGAAATTCGTGACGAAAATACACTTTAAAAATAATGTGACGTATTGCATAAAAATACAATTATTGTTTACAAAATACATTGATGTTTAGTTACGAGTAAGAATTTTAAAAGTAAATTTGTTATATTTTAGCGTCCTGTTACACTGATTCACGTTCATGATGTGTATTTGTACGAACCGTCTTACAGTGCACACAATTTCAACTTTTCTCTTCAGTACATATTTCGGCACTAATGTGCCATCTTCAGGTATGGTTTTGTTTACATCAAACCATTGCACTGTATGCCATCATGTCTCCTTTATAAAATGATTAAAATGTATATGTGTCATGTGTAATAATAAAGTTTATATATTAAAACTTTTCAAGATTTATCATCTATACGTCAAATTCGCGAATATAGGAAGAGTACTCCCATGGGAGAGGATTGACGTAACTCGCGAATTGCGAATTTGACGTATAGATGATAAATCTTGAAAAGTTTTAATATATAAACTTTATTATTACACATGACACATATACATTTTAATCATTTTATAAAGGAGACATGATGGCATACAGTGCAATGGTTTGATGTAAATAAAACCACACCTGAACATGGCACATTAGTGCCGAAACATGTAGTGAAGAGAAAGGTTGAAATTGTGTGCACTGTAAGACGGTTGGTACAAATACACATCATGAAAAGTAAATTTGGTAAAAATGTAAGCCTGTTTTCAAATAATCACTACAGTACGTTCGGTTGCAGATAATGTTGTGATATTAGCAATTCTTTATTTTGCATATTTTATTTAACATTCTTCTCTTCAGAAGTTCGCGGTTCATTTGGTAAAAGCTGGAGACACTAGTATTTTCTGTGAGGTAGGAATTTATACTTTATATATAATTTACAGAGTATTCGTATTTAGGTAGATTAACAGAGGGTGAACCGATTTACGGGTCGCGCCCCCTCCAGCAGGCAGTAGCGGGCTCCCATAGCCGACAGCATCCCTACTGACTGGATCGATGGACCACGCGAGCTAAAAATAGCTTGAGACAGGCAGCCCAGAAAATACGTTCACAACTTGTGACCCTAATTTGACCCAGAAAACAAAGATCAAACTGTAATGGGTTATGAATTTATGAGGACTCAGCCGTGGGGCGAGCGCTACGTAAATGTAGTTTGCAATCTGGGTCACTTTGTATTTGCGGCCGCTGAAATATGAAGCGTTAGAAATTAGAATGCTTCAGGGAGCCAGAGGAACACGTTAAGCTCTTAACACAGTGCTGAGTGTGAGTTAAGAAGCGCCATAGCTCAAGGGGTTAGTCGCTGGCTTTCCACTGCGGCGGCAAGGGTTCGATCCCGGGTCTGGTCAAGTGGGATTTGTGGTTGACAAAGTGGCCCTGGGGCAGTTTTTCTTCGAGTACTTCGGTTTCCCCTGCCAATCTTCACTCCACCAACTGCTCCTCAATCACCCTCACCTATCTCCTGGGGCTGGTACAATAAGCCAGAAGTGGCCGCAGTACAAGGGGCTTAGTCCCACCCCACTAGCAATAAAAAAAATAAAAAAGTGAGTTAAGAATGTTTTTCTGTAATATTATAACTGTGAAATAACCATCGACCAAGACTCTGTAAAACGAGAAGGTTGGCATAACGGTAATGTTGTGGGCTTGTATTCGAGACGTTCTCAGTCGAATCTCGACCGGGACACCGGACATTTCCTGGTTTTCGTCATTATTCTCAGCCTGTCCACATAAATGATAGATTATTACCTCGAATATGCCACGACCTCTTCCTTCGAAATCATTTCCAATGCTTGGATTGGTAGTCGGATTTATTGCACACTTAGAACCCGGAATTACAAGTAATTATAACGTCGCAAAAAATCACTATAACGCACGCTAGTCTTCTCAGCTTGCTACAGCCTCCACTAGCCGTTGGCTGTTTACAGCCTTCTAGCGAGGGCAATTCATCGAGATCTTATGGTTCAGAAATTGCGCTCTCTAAACGCCAACTCAAGACTGCTCTGCCCTACCCATGGATTCCTAATCAGGCCCCAGGGCCTTCTTTCTCAGATTCACTCAAGTCAAAGTCAAAATTATGTTACGGCCGACGGTCAGTTGGCCAGTCTATTTTAGTGTCAATGGCCCATCTGGGGACCAAGGCCATATTTTTGTTACTGTCAGACAGTTGCGGGTTTGTTGAAATGTGGCGCCCTCTCTGACGAGAGAGCGTGTCTTTTCCAATGGCTGCTGATTCTTGCCAGCTCAGTCATTCTCGGATTCGAGTCCCGCGTGACTCCTGACCATATTTTACTGTCTCAGATTCGAGACGCCCCCAACCTCGAGGGCCAGGTCCCCGTATTTATATCCCCTAGGAACAGGGTGACCCAGTTATACCCCCGGGCACTGAGTTCCCTTTTCGTCACCTTCTATGACTTGCAGGGCTACGGTGGGGGTATTCGAACAATCGAAGCTCTCCAGTTACATAAACTGGGCGCGGATCGCACAGAAAATAACTTTTCCCACTATTCCTCTATTTTCTTCCTCCACGGTAATTAGCTGTCACGTGACATTTATAGGACCGTTTCCTATTAACAGCCGTCTCTGCCGGTTCCACAATTCTGGCTTTGAGTCTTAATATCAGAATAATACAGACGACTGCATCCAAAATTAAATCACGAAGAAGTCTATATATCTGCAGTGAATATGAATTAGTCAGGATTATGAAGGAATCTGTACATATTCATTCATTCATTCATTCATCAATGGCTCTACCACCTTTTGTTGGGCCCTAGGCTCTTCTTCAATTTCGTAATCTCTTTTTACATAGTCGGTAGGACTCGTTGGGCGAGTAATCAGCCGGTCGCAAGGCCGCTACCTACAAACAGGACAACACAAACACAGAATAAACGCATACACACACCTAATATCCATGCCCAGAGTGGGATTCTAACCCACGATCTCAGCGTCCGAGCGAGCGAAGACAGTTCATGCCTTAGACCACGCGGTAACTGTGATCAGCCGGCATGATAATACAAACCCATTATCTCGGAGGAAGCCCCGAACTGATAACTATAAATCACGAAATAACTTACCCATAAAAATGAAACTTTTCCAGTGCATACCTCGGTAGATGTGTAGACAATTGGGTTACAGAAAATTCTGAAATTAGTTTTCCTCCGTCTAGTGACACGGACTCACACGACGCTCCACATTCGCGAATGTTGCAGCCAGCATTGCAGGATGTATCGTCTATCGTATTTAGATTTGAATGAACCTGCTCCCGATAATGAAACACCCCAGGGAAGTTTTCATCAGCCTGTTTCAGGTACCATGGCAGGGAATAGAGTTTCAATCAGCGTGCTTCAGGTACCAGAACATCGTAAGTGCCTGCTTCACATAACAGAATATTGTAATGGCGTTTAAGACAGCTGCTTCAGGTACCAGAATATCGTAATGAGGTTTCAAACAGCCTGTTTTAGGTAACAAAGCATGGAATTTATTTTAGAAATAGTCTGCTTCAGGCATCAGAACGTCCCAGTAAGTTACTAGTTCATGAATAATATTTTAATACAAGGTAAATTGTCCTTGTGTTTAATTATTAAGCACAATGTCAAGAAGACACGTGGGAGTGGAGGTATAACTCCACCACTGTTCACCTAGGCACTGCATGTAGCTGAATGGTCAGCTTCACGCCCCTGCCGCTTTATTCTCCCGAAATATCAGCCGGTTCTTACTGGACAGGAGGCTGGTTGGGCCCCAAATTCAGTCTGGACTCTGAAGAAAAGAAGAAACTTACCCCTACCGAGAATCGAACCCCGACCGCCAAGGGCCTTTACTGTCACTATACTGACTGATTTATCCCGAGTCCCTCTTCATTGTCATATACGCTGTAAGAAAATTATATACGTAAATTGTTTAATATATGTTTTGAAGAACGCTATAATAGAACTCTACGTTGAAAGAATCAAACAAATATGATTTCAACGGAGTCTAAACTCTGTTGTATTTGCTTTTCATTTAATAACGATCATTTGAAAATAGTTGCCGCATTTGTTTATTTTAGATTGACTTTATAAGTCAAAGGTGAAATCATTAACTCATATAAATAGAATAAAAATTAACGAAGGCGAAATCGAATCGGAACGTACAGGTTCACCCGAACCACCAAAGAAATGACGGTGCGTCACCGTGACCTGGATTTCTACGTCATCGTTATAAAACTGCAGGATTCTATTTTCAACAGTACTTTCGGTATTTATACTCCAGTAGGAAATTTAAAGCTGGTTACAAAGACATTCCTGTCCTGAAGTTACCTGCAAACATCCGTGAGGTAACCTCATTCGTAGGGCGGATGGACTTGACGTTGGGACAAGAAGACAGTCAGCAGCCTCGTCGCTATCTCGTGGTCTTCACATGAAAGGGTGAGACTAAACGAGGCTAGTAAAGTAAGAAATACATAAGGGAAAACCCGAAAGGTAAAGTTATCTCTGTAACAGGCCGTGGAGGCCTTTAGGTTTGTGAGACTTCGAGGCTCTCACATTCTCTAGACAATCGGCTCACAGATGGCGGTGAGGCTGCCCGCCTTACTCGCCGACCGCCCTTTATCCACAGGAAGATTCCTGGTACTCATTTCTGTTAGAGGCTGAGTCAACCCCAGAGTCATAGTGCGGCTGGAAGGACTAGGTCAATAGAAAAATGCAATGACCTCATTGGGAATTGAACCTGCGACCTTCCGGCTTGTAGCATACTGCCTCAACCAATTACTTTACCACATACCTAGTGTGCCCTCAGTGCCTCCTGTTCCCTCAGTATCCCTTGTGACAACCTCAGTACCCCGTGTACACTCAGCATCCCGTGGGACCTCAGTACCTATTGTGCCACCCTCAGTACCCCTTGTGCCACCCTTAGTATCCCGTGTGCCGTCAGAATTCCATGTGCCCTCAGTTCCCCCTGTACACTCAGTGCCCCGTTTGCCCTCAGTGCCACGTGTGCCCCCAATATCCCGTGTGAACTCAGTGCCCCGTCTGCCCTCAGTTCCTCCTGTACACTCAGTGCCACGTGTACCCTCAGTAACCCTTGTGCCGCCCTTAGCACCCCGTGTGCCCTCAGTGTCCCGTGTGTAACCAGTGCCCTTCGTACCTTCAGTACCCCGTGAAAAATGACGAAGTGCTGACCGCGAGTTACATCGTGCAGGCTACAGGAGGCGCGTCTTGCCTTCCTGCTGCAGTCTCCCTTCCTTTGTTTTCTTTTTATCCTTTCTCCTTCCTTTGTAATGGAAACGTCTGGAGTCTAGACGATTCTCTAGGATACGCGTATTTATAATTCAGATACATTTACGCAGATAAACTCAGACTCTAGCAATTGGATTACGTTCTTCTGGAAAATTTCATTTCTCCGAGAAACAAAAGTCGTGGTATTGTGCTCCATACTGCATTAGTTTGTAACTGGTGGGTCGTCATCCTCAAGTGTACCTCGAATAAAGAAGGGGTGTCATTATATGTTTTTGTAAGAAGTAAGAAATACTGGAGGAGGCACGCGGTAGCGTATTTCGTCGAGGCACTCTGCTACAAGTCGTAATATCGCGGGTTCGATTTCCGATTAGGTAATTGAATTTTTCAATTGACCTATTCCCTCCAGCCTGGGGAGAAATCAGCTGCTAACAGAAATAAGTACCAGAAATCTTCCTGGGTGTCAACTGCAGCCGGTGCGTAAGGCTGACAACCTCACCGCCATCTGTCAGTAGATTTTGTAGAAAATGTGGGAGACTCGATGTCTCACAACCCTACAGGCCTTCACGGCCTGATAGAGCTTTACCTTTTCTTTTACCTTTTAATAAGTATATGCCAGTTTAAAGAATTGTCATACAAGAAAGAAATATGTTTTCTTTATAATTTAAAATATTTCCATTAAAACGATTACGTAAAACTGTAGTTACTAATTAATTACTAATTAATAATACTTGACTTTTCAGTATATCAGCTGTAACAGTATTATCATCAAACTTATTAATCTCCTCCATGTTCTACATGTCACCCTAGTCGCGGGGGACGTGCTCTTGCTCGCTTATGTGGCTCAAAATACACGTGCTAAGTAGGTTAGATGATGCAGCCAAGCTGAGTGCCTGAAAAAGTTTCCTTAAACGGAAATTCCTGACCGTAGTACATCGATAATTCAGCTCAGAGCTTAGAAGCTCAAGCCAGCTCCCCGCCTCTCGATATCCAGTGTTTGCCAGTATGCAAGAGGAGGTTGGGCTGGCGCGAACTAAGGCCATTTCCTCACACAGTCCAGCAAACAAGCAACATTGCGACGCTCGGCTCTTAGCGAAATTAACTACTTCGAACTTCTCGGCAGGCATTCTTTTAGTATACAGAGCGTGGTGATGTAGGGCCCAACTAACACTTCACATAAGCGGCCTCCGTAGTCTAGGAGTAAAGTTCCCACCTCGTGACTCAAGGCACATGAGTTCAAACCCGGCGGAGGTCGTGGAATTTTTAAGGGCGGAAAAATTCAGGGAACAAGTCCTCCGGGAGGGACTTTAAGCCCTGGGTCCCGTGTCGTAGCTTTACGTCACGTAAAAGAACCTCATGTCTCAAGGGGACCTCTGAACCAAATTCAGGACATTTCCCGCCCAACATTAGTCTCTAACGCCTCTGGTAGATGGGGGAAGCATCGAGATACCGCTGAGCCAGTAGAGGCCGAACTCGCTGGCTGAGTCGGGACTGATGTCACGCACCAGTACCTGTAGGGTATAGAGACTGGTAGAATATCACAGGGGGACGCACAATGGACCAATATCTGGTCTAATTGCATGGGGAAACCCACCCTCTCCAATAACAACAACAACAACAACACTTCACATAGGTAAAGTTGTCCCTTTAATAGGCCATGAAGGCCAATAGGGTTGTGAGACGTCGAGGCTCCTACATTTTCTAGACATTCGGCTCACAGATGGCGGTGAGGTTAGCCGTACCCGTCGGCCGCCCTTTACTCCTCAGGAAGATTCCTGGTACTCATTTCTGTTAGAGGCTGAGCCGACCCCAGAGCCATAGTGCGGCTGGAAGCTTTAGTTCAATTGAAAAAATAAATGACCTAATCGGGAATCGAAACATCGCCCTTCCGGCTTGTAACAAATGTCGAAAGAACCTTCAAGGCTTCAGTCTCTCAGGAGGCAGAACTTCACTGCCTGATTATTGTTATTGTTTACCGCTGAAAGTAACCCGTATTTCAAGTCGCTGTTCTAGAGTGTCTTCTTTATAATTTCTTGGCTCTGAATCTGTCAAGCCGAAAGTGCACTCCGTTAAAATGTTTATCCATCGTAAGTATAAAAAGAAGTTCTAGGGAGAATTAATTGCCTACTTTCCTTTCATATGACACTGACTGCATATTATACGAAAAATTGGGACACACACAGACGGCCCATTGCCTAGAAACGATAGGGAGAGACAGACAGCAAGGAGACTTCATAAGCCTACTTATATTTTTTAAATAAGCAAGTAGGTTAAAAAGTAGTAATACTTAATAATGTACTGCACGATATAGAGAGCAACACATAATGGCCGACTCGCCGCGTGTGGTTGTTGTGCCCCTGGTTATTAATGGGTGTGATCTTATTTAACGATTGGTCGATTTTATATTTAATTTATTAGAAATTTATTATAAGTCTTGTAAATTGAAAAGCGTTGGGTGAACCACAGGTTGGTCAGCCGGAAACCAGGGTTGAGATCACCTTCAGACGTGGCACATTCTCAGGCATTCGGCTTTAGTTGTACAGTTTACAGAAATTGCTGACAAATCGGGCGAATAACACAGAGGAAAGACTCGCTTTCGCACCACAGGTTATCGGCCAGGAGGAATCTGCCGATTTTAGGATTTTGAGTGAATAGAATTTTCACGATGTTGAATTTTGGGGGTTCGGAGAGGAGAAGTCTCTAGCAGTGCGACTTCAGAAGTCTCTCGGAGTAGTTGTGTGGTAGAGCTGGTGCGAAAGGGTTTCGAGATGGCGTGCCGGCCATCTTTACTCTGCGACTCGTCGGGTCGCGTGAGTGCTTGCCTGTGTTCGGTCCACTGATTATTTGTAAATATATAATTCTGGTTCAATAACGATTATGCTATGGATTTTTGGTTTCTTAATTCATTGTTAGGGTAAAATTGGTCAAAAAATTAGCGTATAAACTTCGGCTAATGAATTGTTGAACTCTAAATTATGATTAATTATTGGATTATATAAATTTTCGTTTATATACTGATGGCTAAGAGACGGACATTTGGTTCAGCAATTAAGTGTTAGGATGTAACACTTGGTTTGCTAATGGCTTGTCGAAATATAAAAGTTGGTTACATGATTAATTGTTTGGATATGAACATGGTTGCCGAGTATGAAATTTGATCCGTTGATTGACCGTTAGGATGTGATACTTGATTTATTAAATGTTTGTTAGAAATATAAGGTTTGACTTATAAATCGATCGTTAGGATACAGAATCTGTTTGACAAATAATTGTTAGGAGATATACCATATTTACGCATGTATAGACCGCGTGCGTGTATAGGCCGCAGCACAATTTTCAGACAGAAATTATAGAAAAAATAACTTTCTTGGAATATTATTTCAGCAGTAGAACACTCTGTATTACTAATTATGAATATAATTTTTTTAATGAAGTGTGATTTCGAATATAAGCCGCACCCCAGTTTTCCTCTTGAATTTTTGGCAAAAAATGTGCGGACTATACATGCGTAAATACTCGTACGGTAAGTTAATTTTGGTTTGAGTGTTGGAACAGGAAATTTGGTTTGTACCATGTAGGTTTAAAGGAGCTTGGTTAACCGATTATACGAGGTACTTGTAATGAGTGAATTAGAATACTATGTAATTTTTATGGTTGTACATACGTACTTGTTGATTTTATTATATTTTTCTTGTTTTCACATATTGAGCGTTTATTGGGTTATTCGTAATGGCTATGTCATTGGGCGGAGTAGGAGCTATCCACAGATGTTTAACTGGTGACAATTGGGTGGGATATTCTAAATTTTGATGGTGGCCGCGTGGGATATAATAAGAATTTGGGTGTCTGAATTGTGCGCCACGACAAAATCTGTGACAGCGTTGGGATAAGAATAAGAACATTGGGTGCCTCACACCCTCATTCATAGTAATAAATTGGTCGCAAAGCGCAAGGCACAATAATCCGATGGCAGCGCTGAGATCGGCACACTGCGGGGCAGGCGCACACCACATCCCAACTGAACTAAACTTTATAATTCTACGTTTGCATGGCCTGGAGATTTCTGTCTTATGGGATAGAACGCCGTGTGGTCCCGTGAATGTCAGCTGATGTGGCAGCGAATCCATCTTTAGGGTCGAAGAGTAAGCCAAAGATGAAACAAAAGTGAAACAGAAAGCGAAAACTGTTAACGTGCAGCTATGCTGTCGAAAGCAATTGTATTCAACATTTGTGTTATCGTACCTCCAGATATACGTAATTTCTCTTGAACTTTGTACTCCCAAAGTTGTTGGTGTATAATTCGAGTTATACACAGTCTATAATCTACATCTAAAATTAATTAATTAAATTACGTCCGAAATAATATATTAAATAATAAGTTTCAAATGAGAATCAAGCTGAAAAAAGTCGTCTTCTGGGATCTGGCGCCGTATATTCTTGGTTTTAACCGACGTTTCGGAGAAACATATCGCTTCCATCTTCAGGGTAGTTGAGTTGCGTGCGAATACAGATAGCTGTAGCTCCGAAACGTCGGTTAAAACCAAGAATACACGGCGCCAGATCCCAGAAGACGACTTTTTTCATAGTCATCGCCGTGAAAACCTCAAAACTTACACAGAGAATCAAGCTATTAAATAACTTAATTTCCTATCATATAAAAATTAGTAAAGGAACAAATATATTTTAACAAAGCAAAATTATGCGATTAAATATTTTATCAGTTACTAATGTGGTTGTGACCACTTAATGAGATGATTGAGCTTGTTTCTGGCACGCCAACATCTCAATTTGGGGACGAATTTTAATTTCACACCCCCCATAAAATGTCTTCGCGTACCCTAGGTTCAAGACTATTGGTCTAAACATCAGGCAAGCATACGGAACGGAACTCCTCTTTTAAATGATTTCGGATGCCATCGTAGTAACTTTCTAATGGTGTAACGATCCATTATGATTATGTCACAAACACAAAGATGTTTTAGACAATGTAAGTACTGTCACGTGCTATAGACGGGGCTTGGATTGCTAATAGGATTTATTGTACACTTTAACACATAACTCGTGACTGCACTTTACAAATCACTATCACACGCAGACTAATGTTCTCAGTCACGGTCTTCACTGTTGCTTGGTAGCGGCTTCCAATAGCGGACGTTCCCATTCCTATGGGTTCCCGAACTGTCCCCGGCCTCAGCTACAAGCTTCTCACTCCTCACAACTGCAAATCTCAACTGACTGCCTAATTGTCAGAGTCAAAGTCAGAGTTACGTACTTTACGACTGACGGTTTACGGCCAGTCACCTCGTCTTGGCGCCAGGCCCCTTGAGGGTCACGACCAGATTTTTTTTTTTTTGCAATTGAACCCTTGCGGTCATATTCCTTATGTAACACCTTCTCTGACGAAAGGATAGGTCTGTCTCTTATGAATATGTTTCACAGTTCTCAAATGTATGCATTGTCATACGAAATGCCTTTTCTTCCCGGGAAGCAGTTAGCTAGATAAAAGTAATAATTTGGAATGAAGAACCTCTCATGGAGTGTGAGATGTGTCTCTGAGAGAAGAGCCCCATCTATATGTAAGTCTTACAGCTGTTTACTGAGCACTCAGCGCCGTCTCCAAATGCCATTTGCATTAAATGCGATGACTTTGAGCGGCCTATGAATTCTAGCAGCCATTTTGTTTAAGGAAGTTAAGTGCCATTTTTGTAATGACCATTATTTTGTCGTTTTCTGACAGCTTCACTGAGCTCTGTGATGATCTGTTACACCAAAGTGGCGATTTTTAACGTGTCATTGTTGACCGAACTGGGAGCCTGTACTGCCAGACCTGTTCTCTGAATTTCCTGTTGTCAGATGCTGCTACGCGGTGGGCCGCAAGTTATTCCCATATGCCTGGTGTGCCTGTGGTTACTGATGTTGCTGGCAGCTGCTTCTCGGCACTTTCCGCACAGAAATCGCCGATTTAAACAGCTCTTCTCTTGTTGCGTGCCTGTCTGTTGCGGCTGTCACGTGACGGATACTGAGCCATTGCCTAGTAACGGGTGTGTTTACAGAGCCGTTCCTAGCAACGGTTGTCCCTGTTGGCTTCAGAATTCTGCCTGTCAGCAGAAGTGCAACAATATGTTTGTCTGGTTCCGAACGTCCTCCTCTTTTGTTACGACAGCCCAGCCGTCTTGTGTACTTCTTGTGACCTGCTGGGGTCGTGGATATTCCCGCGAATCTTCCCTGAATGAAGTGTCTCCAGAGAAGGGAGGGTGAGGAACATTGGGCACGGATTACAATCATGACCTTCGATTTCTGAAGCCTTGCCCACGATGTCAGTGGAAATTCATTCCCGATGTTTCAACACATTAACTATACACCCAGTCATGAAACTCAGACCTGACATCTGTTCTCCTTGCTTCCTGTTTCATGCGCCTACAACAGTCTCCCCACGAGGTATCCTCACCGCAGTAGCATACGTGGTTGAGGCACTATGCTACAAGCCAGAAGGTCGTGAATTCAATTCCCGATTAGGTCATTGTATTCTTCAATTGGCCGAATCTTTCTAGCCGCGATATGACTCTGGAGTCGTCTCAGCCTCTAACAGAAACGAGTACCAGGAATCTTCCTGGGGCTAAAATTCGGCCGGAGCATAAGATTGAAAGCCTCACTGCCATCTGTGAGCAGACTGTCTAAAAATGTGTCAGCCTCGATGTCTCACAACCTTATAGGCCTCCATTACTACTTACAGGGACAGCTTTACTTTTTTTTTTAACGTTACCTGACTTATTCTGTGTCACAACCTCCATTTCATTAAGCCAGCATTTTTGTGTTAGCTACTTGAATCACCAAGTTCCTGAATCTTGTTATTCCTTCCAGCTCAGGCTTATGTTCCCTCAAACCTGTGCTCTGTATACATAAGAGATCTGAAAAGCTCAACTGGCAGAAATATTATTTTATATAGCACATGTAAAAGGTAAAACTAGCTCTGTAACAGGCCGTGGAGGCCCATGGGGCTGTGAGACACCGAGGCTCCTACATTTTCTAGACAATCTGCTCACAGTTGGCGGTGTAATTGTGAGCCTTTGCGCCGGACGCCCTTTACTCCCAGGGAGATTCCTGGTACTCATTTCTGTTAGAGGTTGAGTCGACCCGAGGGCATAGTGCGGATGGAAGGAATATGTCAATTGAAAAATCAAGTAACTTCATCGGGAAGTTCATCGCGACCTTCCGCCTTGTAACATTGTGCCTCAACCAACTACACAACCACGTGCCCCACATAGTGCAGTTACCGATAAAAATATGTGTTTAATCTTACAGGAAGCAGAGATGATCATACCATAACTTTAAATTTTATATACTGCATATTTCGTGCCCTAATTATTATTTACAGACCAATCACAATTTTAAGCAATTTTCCAAAAAAATTTAAAAGTGTAATACATGACCCGCTCTCCTTTTATTTTAAATTTAAACTTCACTCATCTCATCATGGTTTTATTAAATCAAAGTATACTGCAAACAGTTTACTTACTTACTTAAACTGTATCACAGTTTCTCTCAATTCACAAGGCCAGGCTGGTTCAATTTATTTTGACCTCAGCCTTTGATAAAATTCCTCATACTCTTTTGCTACACGAACTCAGTAATTTTTTACTTTCTGATCGTTATGTTAATAGGTTCCAGAGTTACATGTCCTACAGTCTTTCCCTTGTTCGTGCTTTTTGGAACTCTTCCTCACAGTTCCCACCCTGTCAGAGGCCCCACAGTACTCCACTTTGGGGCCTCTGTTGTTCAGCAGTGTCACGTATATGAGTGACTGTAGACGGGGTTTGGATTAATGATCTGATTTGTTTTACTCTTTGATAAAGCGCATGTCTGCACTTTACAATTCACTGTTACACACACACACACACACACACACGCGCCAGTGTCCACAGCCACGTCTTCACTATCACTTGCTAGCAGACGTTCCTCTTCCTCTGGGTTCCCGAACTGTCCCCATGCCTGAGCTACCAGCCTCTAACAGCAACAGCTCACAACGACTGGACCTCAGCAGTTCTTTAACTCACTCACTCACTCCACTCCATTCTCTCAGTCAACTCAACTGACACTCACTAAGTAACTGTCCTGGTTATAACATATCGACACGGACCGCACGGAAAACACATTTCCTCTGTTACTGTTTAAAAGCTGTTGCCTAGAAACGACCACTGTCCAGTTGTTTCTTTCGCGGTCGTTGCATAGCAACGGTTCTACATGCCACCCTGTTTCAACTGCCTTGTTTTGTATTTTGTTTGTAAGTGTTTTTTTTTCGTTGTTTCTTACTCTTGCTAACTTATGGACTGTTAAGAATCGAACTGAATTTAATCGACTCATTGTCATCATTAGTAATCATCGTTTTGAATGTGATATTAACAAGTGGTGTGTGGGCCCTTAAGGTAAAGTAACCGTTATTACAATCGATATGTTCTATATCACAGGATGTGGCGAGACAGGGCGAATGTTTTATCCTAACATTGTGACGTCACAGTAGCAAAGGGGCGGTCGGCAGACCCCATCACAGCGTGACGAACACGGGTCGGGTCAAGCAGCAGGAGAGTGAGGGGTGGCAAATGTTGACACTACTCTCTGACGTCATCACAAAGACCAGGGAGTGTGAAAGAGTTCTGGATAAAGAGGTTCATGCCATTCACACAGTGACGTAATTTCTGCCCGTCAGTCACAGATTGCAATAAAATTTGAGATCGGGCAATATGTAAAGTTGTCCCTGTGCTTAACTAATTAAAGTCCAACGCTATAAAGGCGTATGAGGGAGTTGTTATATAGATCCACGTATTCTTGACCTCTGCACTAGTTGGTGAGCGGTCAGCTTCACGCCCCGGATGCTTTACCCCCGAAGGAAGAGCCCCCGATAGTCATTGAATATTAGGCTGGCTGGGCCACAGAGCCGGTTTGGACAAGGTAGAGAAAAGAAAAGTCTCTCCCCTTTCGGGACTCGAACTCCGACCCCCCGTCCGTCAAGCCCGGAAACTATTTTGAGGGCCGATGTGGATCTGTGTAAGTGTGTGAATACTTGTAATATGATGCGATGAAACCACAGTCCATGAATTTAAACTATCCCAGCAGTGGCCCTCATAAGGATGTCGTCCATTGTTACGTCTCTGAAGAAACTAATTTTATTGCCTTCACATATTTCCGCCAATATGGACCATCTTCAGAGGGCATCAATTAAATGGAAAGGCTACAAAATTGATTTGAAATTATAACATGTAAATTGTGTCAAATTCTATAAAATCGAGTCTAGCCAAAACGTATGAGGTATAACCATTGGTGGCCGTGCCACAGCTCAGGCGGTTAGTCGTCGGTTTCCCACACGGGCGGCCTGAGTTCGAGCGCATCTCAGATCATGTGGGAATTTTGATGGACAAAAGATACTGGGGCAGGTTGTTTTCGAGCACTTCGGTTTCCCCTGCAAATTTTTATTCCATAGACTGCTCCACGTTCATCATCATCCATTATCCAGAGGCCCCATAGTCGCCGACGTATCAAAGGGACTCAGCCTCGCCCTACCCCAAGAAACTAAAAAACCATAATCGTTGTTGTACATTCCTCTTGCTTCTCGTTATGTTTCTTGTTACATATCGTGGCATATTTTCTTAAAGAAAGAATTGTGGAGCCAGAGAAACAGCCATTGCTAGGTAATGGCTATGCAAAAGCAAAAATGGAGTAACTTTTACAAGCGATGATTTTTGTGCTGTTCGTGCCGGGGCCCTGTAACGATGACCAGCTGCCATTACAGGTGAGTCTTGAGACGCAAGAGAGAAGAGTAGGAGGTTGGTGTGAGATGGCCGCCAGCCTGCGAGAACATGAACAAGAGAGCAGAGGAACGTCATCTGTTGGAAGCCGCTACCAAGCAACGTGACTGAGAACACTAGTCTGGTTGCGATAGTGATTTGTAAAGTATAGTCACAATTTTCATGTAAAAGTGTCTAATAAATCCGATTACCAATCCAGAGCCCGTCTATGGTCGGTCACGTGACAGTATGGTTGTCAGAAGTATGTAATATATAACACATGTAAACACCACAACAGAAATAACAGATAACGGACAGCAAGAAAAATGAACTACACCCCGTGAAAAGCCTCTTTACGCTTGCCTCTTCTTCAGTGAGCGAATGATTTCCAAACGGCAGGAGCCCTGTGAGGAATGTTGTGGGAAAATTTTGTGTAGTGCAATTGAAGTGACCGTAATTTGAAAATTTCGTAACATTAGTAAAATCTTCATGACACCCAAAACATGTTGGTTTTAAAATGAAAAAATAGAGAAAGTTAAAGTTCTGGTGCGACGAGAGGTCTGAGCGCTCCCAAATATGATTATTGAATCACTTCTTTTATTTTAGAGGTCAATGACCTCATTTGAGAGTCATTGAAGGTAGAATTTGACGCTAGGCCCAGTCATTTCCTCCAGTTTATTTTTATTCCAAAAAATATACCTCGAGAGGATAATTGATCTTTGCCACAGCTTTATCTCGTACAGGTTTCAAAGTTCTATGACAATGGGTGATCCCAATTCCAGCAGCATTTAAAGATGTGGGTGATTAACAACTGTGTTTGGTCACAATTGGCAGTTTATGGCCATTGGGAACCTTCTGTTTAACATACAATATTTCATGCAATTTCATGCGAGCTCGTGTTCAAGGGTCTGTTACAGAAGTGGCAGTAATGTTTCGTATGTCAGCGGTCAAATTGGAACTCAGGGCCTTTAATTGAGCCGGTATTTACGTCAGGAATTAACACCGAATTCAAAGAATAAGGCAAGTAAGATCTAAAACACCGTTTGCTAGGCCTCGAGCGTGTTACGTTTTGAAGTGTTGTCTTAATTCCCGCAGATGCTATTTATGTTGGGTATTCTGCATTGTGTTGGGCCTGGTGTCCGGAGTTAAGGAGGAGCTCTGCTGGTTATGTACAATTGAGCAGGCTTTTTACGTGACGACGGACGCACGTTGCGGTTTCCAGAACTTCTTTTTTGAATAAGAACAGAACGATGGATGATGTTAAGAATTTTCCTGGGGAGTAAAGCGCGGCCGGCGCGTAAGGCTGACAACCTTACCGCCATCTTTGAGCCGATTGTCTAGATAATGTGGAAATCTCAACGTCTCACAACCCTATGGGCCTTCACGGCCTGGTACGGGGGTAGCTTTACTTTATACTTTTTATATTTACATTTCTCCATCCTATGACGGTGATATAAATTTAACTATTTTTTCGGCTACTGAACCCACTTCCTACTTCATTCTGAGCTGAGGTGTCTCACACTGTAAGAATACGCGTTGAGGGGGCTTGAGAACAAACCGAGAAAGAATAGAATGTACACTTAAAGTACATGGAATAACAGATGAACAAGGAGGTGGGTAATATTAGGTTCCAACTTCGTATCATTTTCCATTGTAGGAATTAAGAAAGATTAAGTGGTCGGTTCGTGCAACATGCTAGACGGAAACGAAATATTTACCCAGCATTTCCGTCCAAGAATTTCTGCTCTTGTGCTCAATGGTGTCTCCTCTCTCTCACAAGTGATATATATGATATGGAGTGAACGTAGCCAATTTTATGACATAGCATATTTCGTGGCACGACATTTATGTTCGAGATATCGAGAAGAAGGTACAAGATTCGAATTTTAAAATAACGCAAAACAGCCCAGCTGTTCTTTGGTAGTATAGTTCTCAAGTGCGGTTGCCATTTTGATCATTTAAACCAGCTTCTGAACATGCGCATGCGCGTCTGCTACCTAGACTGTCATGAAGCTGAACTGTGCTGCTACCTAGTGATGCACATAGAAAACCTATTAACGTCCATTATCTCTATTACAGTTGTTTTACTTTCATCTGTGAAATATTTACTGATTGTCCCTCGTATATGCCCTTTGTGAAGCTGCGACTTCAAGCTCACTTCGGTAGGAATGCAGCATGCATCTCCCCTTCTCTGCAAGGAGCTTACTTACGATCCCTGATGTACTTTGTCTGTGCAGCCAAACTGGATGGCGTCAAGACGTACATGAGGATGCGCCGTGTCCCAAACCATCTTCAGGTGAAAGTCATCAAGTGGTTTGACTACTTGTGGCTGACGCAGAAATGTTCCGACGAAGAGAAAGCTGTCAGCTGTCTTCCAGGTGAGCAGTGCAGTGTATAAATGGGTGGGGGAAAAATGCATACAAAAGTTTGACTGGAAGTCCTCACCCCGAGAGGCCAGTTTGGGGGTCTGAAGCAATTCTTGCAGAAGGTAACGCCTTCCATATTATGCACGAAGTACAGTGTGATTCTAAATTATTGTCCGGGTTTCCGTGGCCTATAATTTTCGAACCGGAAACAATAAAATAAAACTGCTGACGGCAGTTGTTTTGCATGCTGTAGTATTGATTCTGGAAGTGATAAAACGTTTAAGTTACATTTCCATATTCTTTAAGTAATTTTATTCTGTTTTTCCGGTTTGAAAATTACAGGCCACGGAAACCCCGACAATAATTTAGAATCACTCTGTACATTAATCGGTAATTCTGGACGTTTTGCTGTGAGGCTGTTTGGTATTTGATAACGTGACGGTCTGTACTGCCAGAATGGAACCGCTGCTACTGTATGAGCATGGTCGCATGAGGAATGCGATTTTTTTGTCTGTTTGCAACTGCCCCATCGCGTTTCACCTGACCTTCCCCACAGAACATGTTGGTTAAGATAGCCCTGGACTTGTATTCCGTAGGTGGTTGTTTCGAATCTCAGCCGGAGCACCGGTAATTCTGACAGGTTTTTCGTGGTATTGCTCAGTTTCACCAGGTAAATGCCTGGATATTATTTTAATAAGACCACGATCGCTCCTTTCAGTTCCGTTTATCCTCCCATCCGACCGTATATTGTCTCGGTACTAAAAGAGTGATCTTCAAATATTCCTAGTGGCCAAAAGAGACCTCTCCCACCGACGCGATTGAAACTTAATTTTCAGCGACCTTCACAGCCACAGTTGTGCGCCATTGAACGACCGGTTTCTTCACAAATTCACGTCTCTTAATCTCATAGTAACATCAACGTTAACTTGCATTGAGGTCATTTTCCATCATTTTCAGTTTGTTGGCAGTTGACTCAATCGGTCGCTTTATAGTCTGAGCATCTAGTTCGATTGTTTCAGACTGCTGGCTGCATGGGGTCGGTTTCATGATAAAAGGAAACCCCGATCACTTCAATCGTACCTCGGACTTGCAATCTAATGAGTTCTTGTATACTGGTCATGCTTCGAAAAATCGAAAGTCGAGTTCATTGTAACGTGGGACGTATAGGGTTACGTTCCTATAGCTCAATATTTACAATATGTTCACGCGTTTGAGTGACTATAGACGGGGTTTGGATTGGTAATCTGATTTATTAAACTCGTGGCTACACTTTACAAATCACTATTACACACAGACAACTGTTCCTAGTCACGGTATTCACTGCGTTGCTTGGTAACGGCTTCCAACGGCTGACTTCCCCCTTCCTCTGGGTTCCCGAATTGTCAACGTGCCTCAGCTGCCACCTTATTACTTCTCACAGCTGCAACTCTGGATTGACTGACTCTCTGCAGACTCTCTCTCAACTGAGTCACATTGTCACATTGCGACTGACGGTCACTCAGTCAGTAAGTCTTGATGTCTAGCCATTTATTACTGCTTGACAGCTACGGTCTTGTTTTCGTGGTGGACGCCCTCTCTGACGAGAGGACGGGTCTGTCTTTTGTATATGCTGCTGACACTTGCCAGTGCAGTCTTTCTCGGGTTCGAGTCCCATGGGACTCGAGACTATATTTTACTGTCTCAGATATGAGACTCCCCTTTTCGTCGCTTCCTGCGACTCGCAAGGTGACGGTGGAAGTATTCAACCCCGCATTGCAGCTGGTCCTCGTTATATATAGCCTCTGCACGGACCGTATAGAAGACACTATTTCCAGCAGCTCTTCTATTATTGTGTTCGTGTCTGTTGCTGCCATTACGTGACGGCTACTGAGCGATTGCGAAGCGACGATCGTGTTTCAGAACCGTTTCCTAGCAACGGCTCTTTGTTGGCGTCACAGTTCTGGCTTTCAACAGACATGCCAAAAAGTTTTAATCTATATAATACGATAATTCTATTCTACTGCGAAATCTATAAAGGAATGCCAAATATCGTATTATTAATCGCCTAAATCATTAAAATGTTAGAAACAAGTAAATTAAGCGCTGTTTTACAGTAGATTATTCGAGTCACCAGATCGTTACAATATGGCGTAAGTCAGAAATTCGAGTTTCGAGTAGTAAGTACGAAAATTCGGAGCTCACACCAAACGGGCCATGATTTAATGGGACCGTAAGCCTGCTGCGAGACTGCAGTTGCGATTGTCGCCGAAACTGAAGTTCCAGTCTTGTCTGTGGGAAGTCTGAACAAGAAGCGACGGGACAGTTGAAGACAAGACAGTCACATGTCGCATACCACCATTTTTATGCAGGAAACAGGAGAGCAGCTCTAAACCCTTCGAATTAAGCATTTTAATGGGAGGGTTCTCACAGAAGACGTTTCCTTGCATGATCCCCACGTATTTGCCGATGACCTAAGTTTTTAAACGTTTTTCCGTGCCAGAACTGAGCGTTTCAAAAAACAATTAGTATTTATTCCATTTTTGGAACTATAATCTCCGAATAAAGACTGGAATGTTAAGAATTAATTAACGGATCTGTAGTCGAATATTTTAAAAAGAAAACAGCTCAGTCATTATAGCGACTGGCTACGGACTGGACGTCTGAGGGGTCGGAGTTCGAGTCCCGGTAGGGTCAAGAATTTTCTCTGCTCCACGTAGTCCAGACCGGTTCTGGGGCCTACCCAGCTTCCTGTCCAATGTATGCCGGCAGTTCTTTCACCATGGATAAAGCGGTCGTGGTGTGAAGCTCGCCACTCACCTCCGACTAGTGCCAAGGTCAAGAAAATGTGGATATATACATCCACTACCCCGCATGTCTCCATGACATAGTGCTTAATTAGTTAAGCACAATGACAGCTTTACATTTTTACCCTGTATATACACGTACACAACTGGTTTATGCTTCTTTCGGAATAAATTATTATTTTCGCGTGCGTTCCCTTCAGGTGTGATTCTACAGTGCGTACAATCAAGTGCGCGCCGCGGCTGCAATTTGCCGTGAGTCATACCACCGCAGAACGGATGCAACTCCTCCCCGCGACTGCAGTGCCGTTCCCCGATAGCGTGAGTGTAGTGGTGTCGCTGAGTCTCCGTCCATCAGTTGCTCTACATGCACACATTTATAAGAATACAGTAAAAAGATAACTTACCGTGGTTTATAACAGGTGCTGAAAGTGACCTCCTTCTGCTTGCAAACATGCCGCGCATCTCACAAATAAATTACGCGACACTCTCTGCAGTTCGTCGACGGTAATTGAATGAATTACGCGTGTAATTTCATTTTGAAGACTATCAATGCTGCGGGGATTATTTTTGTAGACTTTTTGCTTCAGGTTGCCCCAAAGATAATAATCAGAAATACTGAGATCTGGGGATCTGGGAGGCCACAGTCCTCTACTGA
>NW_019744111.1:563104-570256 GCF_002891405.2 Cryptotermes secundus
TGATCTGTAATCTTGCCTGAATATCCTTAACCTTTTCTTCAGTCAGCACAGTTCTCTTCGATTGCTTCTTCTTGTCACTCACTGAACCTGTGGCCCGCCACTTTTTCAGAAGCCTGTTTACACACGACTTTGTGGGAACTGGCGAGTCAGGATATTTCTGACGAAACCTACGTGCGAATTTTCTGTAAATGTTTTTCCTTGCAATAGTTTCGACAATAAACACACGCTGTTTAATAGTGAACTTCATTTCCACCGTCTGTCGACAGCTGTAAACATTCCACTCCACTTCCACAGCAAGACAAAGACTGACTGTTTAATGCAACCTCGGGTTCCGATTATGCAACCATCGGCGTAGGAGCACTGCAGTCGCGGGGAGGAGTTGCATCCGTTCTGCGGTGGTATGACTCACGGCAAATTGCAGCCGCGGCGCGCACTTGATTGTACGCACTGTATATTTAGCTCAGAAAAGTGTCAAAAATTCTTGAAGATAGCTATGCCTTGTGTAGCCGTGAATTATAATCACTTAATTCGCTTAGTGGGGTGTGGAGTCCAGCTGGGTCCACTTGGCATGGCGGCCACTGATTGCCCTATTGTACCTGCCCCAGGTGATTATGATGATGGGGAATTTGGTGGAATGAAGATTGGCAGGGGAAACCGAAGTACTCGGAGAAAACCCGCCCCAGCGCCACTTTGCCCAGCACAAATCCCACTTGACCAGACCCGGACTCTAACCTGGGCCGCTGCGGTGGGAAGCCAGCGATTAACCACTTGAGCTATGTCGTGGCCATTATGACCACTTAGTCTCCTCACCCTGCTTTGGAACAGCTATCTATTCAAAATATGTCACCATAAACATAACTGGGGGCCTTTCCATACAACAGTTCTGCTGTTCTAACAACAGAAAGAGTGGGCATATGCGATGAAATTTGGTTATAAGCCTCGCTTACCTATTAGGGTCTACTGAGACAAGAAGCAGGCAGGATCAGCACATTGTACTTCAACCTCTGTAACAGGCGTTTCATGTTTCTTATCTCTACTCTCCTGTAACAAGAACATGACATCAGGAATTTCAAAAGACAGCCCTTGGTTAAAGATAAGATTGAATACTTGACAGGATATCAGAGGGAACTGAAGGAAAAACTGACAGAACAGACAAGGAGGAACATGATATGATAGAAAAAGCTCCAATTCCATCCTTTCAAGGAGTGTACAACCAACAGGCCACTCACATGGGGGTGTCCACAACAACAATATGGATGATAATTCTGATGATAAGTTGATTCCAATTCTGCTTCAATTGCAAAAGTTTTCTACGCAGGGACTACTGATGGTTGGAACAGACAACGGTATTCATCAGTTCAGTCTTGACAACATTGCATCCCATATAAACAAAGACAGACTCCATATAATGTTTTCATGTTCTAATAGAGCTCTGTTAGTTTCTTGATGGAGGAGGCCGAATATATTTTTATTGCTAGTGGGGTGGGACTGAGTCCCTTGTACTGTGACCACTTCTGGCCTATTGTACCAGCCCCAGATAATAGGTGGAATGAAGATTGGCAGGAGAAACCGAAGTACTTGGAGAAAACCTGCCCCAGCACCACTTTGCCCACTACAAATCCCACTTGACCAGACTCGGGATTGAACCCAGGCTGCCACGGTAGGAAGCCAGTGACTAACCGCTTGAGCTATGATGCGGCCTTGGAGAAGGCCAATATGTAGTAACCAGCAATGTTTAGATACCCTTCATGATGGAACTTCTCCAGTAACTCTTATCACTGAATCTTGAATGTTTCTGTTTCTAGCGATTATTATTCAGATGGGACATGACACATGTGAGAACCAGAAAGACTGTTGCTCCACTTCTGAACAGTTGCTTTCAACTTTTTGTGGCAAAACAGTGATTTCTACACCTACCAAACAGTGACACTTCCCTTGACAATAGTGATTCAAAATATGGCAGACTGTGGAAAGTGAGAAATATTTTCAATTTGCTGAATGATGCACATTCAAAATATTATGCTGCTTCTGAATATCAGGCTGTGGACAAAATTATAGTACTTTTCAAGAGGAGGAAAATTTTCAAATATTATGTACCCAAAGAACACATACACATACTATATATTTTAGGATATAAATTCATAAATGATATGACATGTCTGGCTACTCATGTGATATAAACATGTACTTTGAGAAGGACAGGACACATGTGACTACCAGCATCACAGCAACACAAGCAGCTGTAAGACAAATGAAAGAGGAGATGGAAGGACATTGATACAGACCATATACAGACTACTTCTTTTGTCACAATCTGACAAAAAGGAAGTTAGTTGTTGCAGGGCAGTCATACATGCCATGTAACTCAGCTTGCTGCCTGCTTCTTCTTGGATCCTTGCTTGACTTATCCTCTTACTATGAAGATGTTGCCAGTGGCTCCTCCAAAATGTCGATGGACTTCTACTCATCTACATGGTATTATGTGGAAGATGTTGTTACTCTTCATAGGCTCTGCTTGCCGCTAATTCTTGCTAGCTTACCCTTTTACCCTGAAGATGGAGGTAGTAGGTTCTTCCAAAACACCGGTGTACTTCTACCGGAATACACGGTGTTACATACCAGAACATAATCCGCTTCATATGCTGTGATTGCCATATGCTTGTAGCTGGTTTCTTGCTGGACTTACACTTTCTCCCTGAAAATGGAGGCAGAACATTCCTCTGAAACATCAAGGTTATTCTATCAGACTACATAACATTACATCCCAGAAGATAGTACTCTTCAAGATTTATTTTACTTGTTTCCTGCAGGGCACTCCAGAATACTACCGAGGAAACCAGCTTATGGTCTTATAGTCATCATCAAATACAATTTAACCCTTTCTCGGCATGTTATTTTCTCACCGTTTTCCTAAATAACGCAATTTTAGGGTAAAGGATACTGTCACTTGATAGCGTGACTATAGATGGGGTTCATATTGGTAATCAGAGAGTGACTATATATGGAGTCCATATTGGTAATCAGACTTATTGGGCATTTTAACACACACCTCAGCACTACATTTTACAGGTCACTATCACACAGAGACTAGTGTTCTCAGTCACTGTCTTCATTGCCCTGCTTGGTAACGTCTTCCAACAATGGATGTTCCTCTGCTCATGGGCTCACATCCTCACAGGCTGGTGGCCATCTCACACCAACCTCCTACTTTTCTAACTGACATACAAGACTTTCCAGTAATCAAAGTCGAAGTTATGTTGCGACTGACAATCAGTCAGTCAGTCAGTCTGCCTTGGTATCAAGCTCCCATCTGGGGCCCAGACCAGATTTTTATTACTCTCAGATAGTCACAGCTTTGTTAATGTGGGGCGCCCTCTCTGACGACAAGGCAGATCCCCCATGCCAGCACAGTTACTCTCAGGTCCAAGTCCCACAGGACCCATGACCACATTTTACTCTCTCAGATTCGAGACTCCCCCAACCTGGAGGGTCAAATCCCCCAGGAACAGGGTGGCCCAGTTTTACCCCCATGCAGGGCTGTCTCTCCTGACTTCAGAATTCTGATTTTTAGTAGACATGCCAGAATACGAAAAAGAATTAACATAAGAAAAATGTATTTTCATAGTCCAGTGTAGGAAGTTGAATAATGTAGCAAAATAACATTATTGTTTCTTGATGATGACTAATCTTGAATGTTGCACTGTATACTTGTGGATGCTTGTTCTACTTAAGTCAGGTATCACAACAGTGAGGTTAAAGACAAGCATATGGTCAGTCAGGTTCTTAAAGGTTGAAACCTGTGTGTGGATCGGATAAATATAAGGCCTGTATCTTGGTGTAGGCTCTGTGAGACAGTGTTTTGTCAATTTCTTAAGTTATGTGGTGTCAGGGTGACCATGAGTGGGAAATGTAAGTAAATCCAGTGAAGACATTATGGTCAGTCTTGAGGTACTGTCACGTCATTCACTGTGACACTCATTGCCACATATTTTTATTAGTTCTCATTTCAGAGATATAATAGCATTATTAGAGGCTTTTAGGCTTCAGGATTTCTGTCAGCTGACATTTTGGGGGAACATGTCGCCTCAGTCTTCAGGGTCAAAGCATAAGCGAAGCAAGAAACCAGCAGGAAGCAGGTAGCAAACAGAGTCTCCAGAATGTCAATTGTCTTTCAACAGACTAAAAAGTTAAAGTTGTCCCTGTGCTTAACTAATTAAGCACTTCACCATGAAGGCGTATGGGGGAGCAGATGTATAGAGCCACATTTTCTTGACCTCGGCACTAGTTGGAGGTGAGAGGTCAGTTTCACGCCCCGGCCGCTTTACCCCCGGGGAAGAAGACCCTGGTACCCATTGGTTAGGAGGCTGGGCGGGCTCCACAGCTGATCTGGACAACATGAAGAAGAGGCAATTCTTGACCATACCGGGACTCAAGTTCTGAACCCCTCGGTCATCTAGCCCATAGCCAGTCACTGCACCAACTGCACTATCCTGGCTCACTTTCTACAGACTATGTGATGTTATATCCCTGAAGATAGAATTCTTCATAACCGCTGCTGTGAGAAACTCAAATTGCTTATAGGCATCTTTGTTGATGGCTTTTGTTAGCTGTAGTATTGTCAGAGGAAAGCATATATTGGTTTATCCACACCCTGATCATACTGATGGCAGAGATGGGTGTGTACATTTATTTATGTATTTATGTATTTCAGAGTGATGGCCACGTCATAGCTCAAGCGGTTAGTCGCTGGCTTCCCTCCACGGTGGCCTGGGTTCGATCCCGGGTCAGGTCAAGTGGGATTTGTGGTGGACAAAGTGGCGCTGGGGCGGTTTTTTCCTAGTACTTTGGTTTCCCCTGCCAATCTTCATTCCACAAAATTCTCCATCATCATAATCATCCGGGGCAGGCTACAATAGGCCAATCAGTGGCCGCCATGCCAAGTGGACCCAGTTGGACTCCATCCCCCACTAAGCGAATTAATATGTATTTCAGATAAGCTGAAGGCAGAAATAGCAATCAACGTGCATTTGGACACCCTGAAGAGAGTGGAGATCTTCCAGAACACCGAAGCGGGCTTCCTGTGTGAGCTAGTGCTGAGGTTACGCCCTGTCCTCTTCTCTCCTGGAGACTACATTTGTAGGAAAGGTATGTAAATAAGGTTTATGAGTTCCTGTGTGTGAACATCAAAATCATGTTTATGTTTGGGTTGGAAATGATATTACAGTCTACAAAATAAAGTCATATTGACAGAACACCTAGGAAATTGTTTCTATGATAGTTCTAAAAACTTTGGAAAACATTCATATATATAATATAATACTTCCTTTCCTTTCTTGGTCATTTGATAAGTCGTTAAGAGGGGTTGCAAACGGGAAGATGTTGGGGGATCACTCAAAAGTCCTCAACCTGAGTGCTTGTCTTCGTTTTGTGCATCAGTTAACCTATGTTCTGAAGTGGGACTAATGCAATTGTTATTGATTATTAAATAAATTGTAGTACAAACCCAAATATTTATTTAACATATTTTTATACAAAGCAGAAATATAGCAGAGATAAGAAACTTGACATATGGTGTATAAAAAATAAAACCTGAGTGTACTTTTCTGAAACAGTGATTAAACACACTCTGTATGTAGATGTAAGGAATCTTTCATTAACATAAGTTGAGAGCAGTTTCATATATTCCTTAAATGAACCCTACTTAAAAGCTGTGTCTTTTAAATTTGTTAAGCTGCTGATCTCCATTTCCTCAGGTATAGCCCTTGCACTGCCCTCTGCATTAAGTAAAATTTCAAAATATTTCAGTAAAAATTAGAAAATTAGTAAGAAACCATGTTTGAAATCATAGTCTGCCCAGTTAGGTGTTAGAGAACTTTAAGCTGCGGGTCCCGTGTCATAGCTTTACGGCATGTAAAAGAACCTCATATCTCCAAAGGAGGTCACTGAGCCAAATTAACGGACGTTTCCCGCCCAACAGCAGTCTCTAATACCTCTGGTAGATGGGGGAAGCATTATAGATACCTCTCAGCTAGTAGAGCCAGTCTCGCTGGCTGGGCGGGACTGATGGTAAGCACCAGTACTGGTAGTATATAGAGACTGGTAGAAATCATAGAGGGAAGCACAATGGACCAATACAGGTCTCAGTGCATGGGGAAACCCACCCTCTCCAATAACTAACTAACTAACTAGGTGTTAGAGAAATGTTTGTTTGTGCACAGGTGAGGTGGGGAAAGAGATGTACATCGTTAACAGGGGGCGCCTGCAGGTAGTGGCTGATAATGGTCGGACAGTTCTTGCCACACTCAAAGCTGGCTCCTACTTCGGAGAGATATCCATCCTCAATATGGGTACCGCAGGTAAAAACCTTGGTAAATATGGCTTCAGCTGCTAATTGTACATAGCTTGCTTCAGTGTTGTCTGCTGTGTCTGCATGTGATGTTTATAGTGAGCCACATACACGTGGATTCATCTGTGGGCTTGAACCATAGTGGAGGAATCTGCGGTTGATGTTAATGATGAGTCAAAGCTGTTATTGACCATGAAGTTTGTAATAAAGTAGAAACCATGTGCTTAATACACTATAGTTAAAACCTTGTGTCAGTGTGTCGATGTTATCATCAACAGTAAAGTATCTTGGACTACACCTGGATTCCAGGCTTACTTGGAAGCAGCATATAACCAAAAAAAGGAAACAGGTAGACCTAAAAGTAAAAGACATACATTGGATCATTGGAAGTAAATCCAGCACATCGCTAGATAGTAAAGTACTTCTATACAAGACCATCATAAAGCCTATTTGGACCTATGGAATCGAACTATGGGGATGCGCCAGTAAATCGAACATAGCCATAATGCAACGAAGACAGTCCAAAATACTGCGGATGATCACAAATGCACCTTGGTATGTGTCTAATCAGACCCTACATGACGATCTCAATGTACCATTCGTCAAAGAAGTCATCCAAGAAAGAAGCATAAAACATCACGATAAACTAGGACACCATAGCAATACATTACTGCAGCCCCTACTGGAACAACAACAACGAAGAAGGCTAAAGAAATTATGGCCCGCAGATCTACTTGATGGTTAGAGGATCTCTCATTGGAGGAGCCCTCATCACGACACAATAAGCACACGAGGACGGTGTTTAA
>NW_019744111.1:570359-622061 GCF_002891405.2 Cryptotermes secundus
CCTGTAATTTATTTTTGACTTATAATGTGTTTGTATAATGTTACACGTAATTACTTTCATCTACACTGTGCTAAGTCTGTAATTGGCCTTGCGGCTGTTGACTTGGCACATAAATAATAAAGAATTGAATTGAATTGAATTGAAAATTACCTCCGCTGATCATGACCGTGGTGGTTCAGAGCTATCAGAAGAGACTTTGTATGAGTCAGTAAAAGTCAAAATTTCAGCAGAGATGTAGAAAAATGAGTGAGAAAGCGAATGAGTCAACGTGGGAATGTGAAATTACCCGCTGGAATGGGTAATAGTATTGTATTTCATAGTGGTGTATGAGTACTAGGAATTTTACTGAGTAAAATCCAGTGAATTTGAAAATTTTTATTGCAAGTACTCGGACTGTGTCAAACACCTGATTAATTCTGCACTCATATCTAGTCTAATTATAGATTCTAATAAAGCCACCATATACTTTGGAATCCATTGTATTTCATTAACTTTACAAATTTAATTATGTGGCAAGGAGAAGGAATGGGAGGCTTTTAGGGGAAGAATGAATATCACCAAAAGAAATCATTGACATCTAACTGTGTGACTTGGGGATTCCTCCTTCCAACATACTCAGTTGAATATTTGCAAGGACTATGTTTCCTTTCTCTGTATTACGGGATCTGACACCTAAGTGACTAAAATGCATCCATAGGAAAGAAGTAATATCTTTGCATCCATTTACCTGTATAGTACAAGTTCACAAGAAAGTCCATGTATTTTATGAGCCAGTGTAAGTCACACCTTGTGTAGTAAATCTTGTGAAAGAAATGTCTTGTGTAACTTGTGCCATTGTGTTTCAATTATGAATACCTGAAATATGTGGAAAATGGAACCTAGTAAACTTCTAATGGTGATGTAATAGTCTGTATCACTGACAAAGATGTGCCCTTGTTGCCATGATGTGCTGAGTTTATTAGATGAATTTCCTTGAACCTAGATGCAGTAATTCTTGTTTCATGTGCGTTCAGGACAAAGTCTGTAGTACTCTACATGTAGGCATGGCCAAACTGAACTTATGAAATAAAAGAATAGAACGGTTCATTGTGTAGGAAATTGTTACATGAGAAAACATTTGACCCTAAAGAGTAAAAGTAAGCTATCCCTATAACAAGCCGTGAAGGCCCTTAGGGTTGTGAGACGTTGAGGGTCCCACATTATCTAGACATTCAGCTCAAAGATGGCAATAAGGTTGTTAGCCTTACTCATCAGGAAAATTAGTTAATTAATTCCTGGTACTCATTTCTGTTAGAGGCTTTGTCGACCCCAGGGCCATAGTGCGGCTTTAAGGATTAGGTCAATTGAAAAAAATCCAGTGACCTCATTGGGACTTGAGCCCGTGACCTTCTGGCTTGTAGCATAGTGCCTCAACCAACTATACTACCGTATATCTGTTTAATTGTGTTTGTAGTGTTTTTTTTTGGGGGGGGGCATTTGAACAGTTAACAAAGTACAAAGGAAACTAATTTGTAAATTTGTGTGGTGTTGGTGTTGTCTGTAAATGGTCAGCTTTGTTACACTAGTTTGTTTACACACTAATAGCTTTATGATTATGGTAAAGGGATGTAAAGGCAAACGAGGTGGAAATAATCACAGAGCATTATTTGAAAAATAAGTGTCATCTACTGCAATATTGCAGTGCCCACTATCTCTTTTTGTTCACGTACTGTTTAAATATATAATTACAGGAAAGTCGTGATGTGAAGTGTTGTATGTACATATGCATTACTTTTTTGAGTACGCAGACATGAATGTTACATTTGTCTCACTATTAAATAAATATAGAGTGTGTTTGAATACTTTGAAATATCAACGTGCAGAATTTAACAGATATGAATTTTACTTGTTTGTATATATCCAGCATTAAAATTATACGTAAAAGAAATGGGAATATTACGTTGATATTTCATACATTTCAAAATTACTAGTGTAACATCGTTAAGAATTCAAATTGGTCATGCAGTGGGAAATCTCATACTATTAATCGTCTTCTGATTTCTCATGCATTTTTTCAAATTCTACATGTTGTTTAACAGCTGTTCCCAAGAGAAATATGCATAAATAGTCATTCATAACGACCCTCCTCTATGTAGTATACTACATTTCACATATTCAAATTAAATAATATTACTATTCAAGAACAGACACTGTACACTTAAACACAAGTTACTTGCTTGTCATCACTGTATTTTTTTCAATTGACCTAATCCTTCCAGCCGCACTATGGCCCTGGGGTTGACTCAGCCTCTAACAGAAATGAGTACCAGGAATTAATTAAATAATTTTCCTGGGGAGTAAACTCAGCCGGCGCATAAGGCTGACAACCTTACCGCCATCTTTTTGTGATTATAGTGATAATATTTTTGTATTTGTATTTGTATTTGTATTTATATTTGTTCAAGANAGTTAATATATAATGAACATCACTGTAGCTCACCTGTTCTGTAGAAGCTTGTAAACAGTTTGCAATAACACAACTAGCACTATGCTACAAGCCAGAATGTCACGGATTGTATTTTTCATTTGACCTAACCCTTCCAGCCACACTATGGCCCTGGGGCTCAACTCAGCCTCTAACAAAAATGAGTACCAGGAATCTTTCTGGAGGTAAAGAGCAGCCAGCGTGTAAGGCTGACAGGCTCACCACCATCTATGAACCGATTTTGTAGACAATGTAGGAGCCTTGACGTCTCACAGCTATGTGGGCTCCATGGCCTGTTACAGGAATAGCTTTTAGCTTTAAGATTGAATTATATTAATTAAACTATGTAACACATTTAATTAAAGGCACAACTAATATTGTAATTTTTATATATGTGTAAGGGTGGGCCATAGTATTTGCCTCTTGCACCATGACCATCTCTGATCTATTGTGCTTAATTATTATATAAGCATGAGCAGGAGTGTGAGTGGGAAAGATGTATGTAGACACAGTTTGTCTAGTTCCACACCTTTCAGTCTAAGAAGTTAAATCGTGTATCTAAATCTGGGCATAGCAATGAGACATGTAAGAACAAGTCACCTTTATCTCACAATATGTAAACTGTGCAGTAACATCTTTGATAATCAGCACCTCATAGGTGGATAGACCTAGATCCTAGCGCTTGTCTATACTTGAGTGTCCTCATAGATCTGAGAAGCCATTTCCACCTCTGGGAATGATAGTTCATAGATCGAACAAAAATATTGCTGGCATACACATTGTTTAGTTTTGAAAACTGAATTCAACTAGATAACTGGAAATTACCACACCTTTAAATCAATAAAATAATTCATTATAAACATATATGTCTCCAATGCTGATAACTTCATATGGATTGATATCCCCAATCACAGGTCTGACATTCAAGCTACTCAAATCTAGTTAATTTCTGAGCAAGCAGTGATGCCTGGGTGAATGCATCATCATTTTACCAATGGAATAATATCTTGTAAAGGAAATAATCAAGTGAGCAGACTCATCAGTAGGGCAAGTATTTTGCAGGCAACCGGCGCACTGCATCAGTTCGGTCGGTGGGCTACAGCGATCTCTTTGTCCTCTCGAAGACTGATATGTGGGATGTGCTGAAGGAGTATCCAGCTGCCAGGGTGCGGCTTGAGGCCATCGCTGTCAAGCGCCTTGAGAAGTACAAGAGGGCGCCGCTAGAGAGGGGTGAGTATTATTTACAATACTGGTTATTTATTCTTCCATGCTCTGTTTTTCAGAGTAACAAGTTTTGGTGTGGTTGATTCTTCAGTCATCAAAATCAGTCTCATTAGAAGAAATCCTACAGACAGCAGCAAATGGATTTTATATGCCACGTAACCGTGTTTGTCTCATATTTTGTTCCTTTTATACTTCCAATAGTGACTTTCAGGTAATGGTCCATGATAGTCCAACAGTTTGCTTTAGATGCTTCAATGTGTATACCTTCTTGACGTATTTAGACATTAAGAAGTGTATCTCTTTTGAAAATATTGAGATGTTCATGGCAGTGAAAAATAATACTGTGGTCTGCCTGGCTACTTAATCTTGTGGGCAGTTACCGAGGTTTTCAAGAACATGCTGCCTTCATGTTTGGGGTTGAAAACTACACCACGGTCTCAGTACAAGTATACCTCTTTTATTTTGAATGAAAATTGATTTCACCCTGGTTGGGAATGGAATCATTGCTTTAACTTTTAGAAAGAAAATATTAACCATCAGACAATGCCAGATCTATGAATAAGCTGTAATCTCACATTTCAGAACATGCTGTATATATTATATTATTAAACTAATATTATTTTGAAACCGTTAATAGATGTGGCATTGAAATTAATGTAAAACGAAAAAAAAAATATGTGATATTCAAACGTGAACGAAACATTTGTTTCTCAACATATCCTACACCAGCAGCGATGCACTTGCCCCTTTCTTTACCCATGCATTGAAACCCGCAGCATAGAAGTCTTTTGCCTGTTTTCTCAGCCACTTCCACACCTGGTCGGGCATCATGTGCAACTTTTGACCTTCCTTGAGAGAATTTCTCAACCCAGTTGTTAACTGCTTTACACGACAAACACTTCCCACCATAAACAGGAAACAGTCCTTTATGAATATCGTTTGCATTGAGTCCTTTTGCCACAAACAACGCACAAGAGAAGCTGCTCTTCGGTAGACTACTCCTCAAGCATGGTCGCCATTTTGACTACTGAAACCAGCCTCTGAACATGCACATGCTCTTCTGCTACATATTCTTTCATGAAGCTGGATTGTGCTGCTACCTAGTGATACACATAAAAACCTATTACATCCATTACAGCTGTTTTTCTTCTAATTGTGACCTATTTACTGACTCTCCCTGATACCTTGGAAACAAAATTAACTGTTAAGCAGAGCTCTCTCTTCTGGGTTATAACATTCTGCACTCCTTTTAAAGTCAACTGATGCTTTAGAAAAACATGTCTCCTCCCTTTTAAGGGTCAAAGAATAAGTTAAGCAAGAAACCAGTGTGAAACAGGCGGCTGCAGAATTTGTTGTTGGTTTCTTGCTTTTCTTTCTTCAGCCCCAAAGATGGAGGCAACATGTTCCACCAGAACTTTGACTATCGGTGGACTGCACACTGTTATACACGTACTTCAAGAGATAGAACGCTCAGTAACTACTGCTCTGAGAACCTGAAATCCTTCAACATTTACTACTGCTCAGAATTCAATTGTTTATTGCTGAATACCAAACAACAGTGAAATCTATATAAATGGTAAAACAAGTTTTAACAAAATCGACACTTTTCATTACGGTTTCCTAGTTCATGTGCAGTCATTTTCATGAAGGTACCTCTATTCCATTTTATTTAGGGAGATGATGTCCATGAATTAACTAAATTTAATCAGGAAAATCGCCATTTTATACTTTTGGACATATTTAAAGGACCCTTATTTTTGAAACTGGAATGTTCATATTCTTGGAATATTGACCTATAATGGACACACTCTTGACTACTGAGCTGACAAGAGACCCACTTAGCAGAGACAAAATATGTTTTAGTTCAGAAATATTGTTAATATGATTAACAACTGATATATTTCTGAGGGCATTAGTTACTCCAGGTGTTTGAAATGATCTTTCAAAAGAAAAGAGTAATATAATATAAACAATAAATACACACTTCCAATTCTTCATCATGTGTACATGTAGACCTATCAGGGAAAAGGAACAGTTCTACAAAAACAGGGCATCCACTCATACTGTATGAATTGTTCCCAGTTTTGATAACAAAATGTTCAGCAATGTAAGATTGCCTGGTGCAGCTCAGCTGAGGATCAAACAAACTGTGACCTGTAGTCCGCAAGCTAACTATACCGACCGAGCGACTGCCACTTGTCGGTGAAGTTAGTTCACATTTCTAAAATCAATTTAACTTTTTAACCTCACTTGTCTTGCTATTAGGCAGAATATTTGATTCAAGTATATTACAAAGAAGTTTGAAACAGCTGCAGAAGCCTGTCTTTTGTTATTGTTGTTGCATCATTGCCATCATCATTAATAGGCTTGATCCTGCAGCAAACATTAATGAAAAATACTTCTCCTTCTGTCTGTTGTTCTGTTGTTCTCCACATTCTTATCTTTTTGTGGGTTATTCCACCCTGTTTTCAGTGTCTGGACTGTATGATGTCAAATAGTAGAATGATGGATGAAATTGAAGGAATTTGGAAGAAGGAATTTGTGACCTAATTGACATACAGTCCTGGTACTCGCCTGGAGGGCGTGAAGAAAACTGCCAAAAACCTTGGTCAAGATAGCTGGTGTCAGGCCAAAATTCAAACCAGGCAGTTCCCAAATGCAACTCTGGAGTGTTACCATTACAATAGCCCTACTTTTTTCTTCCTTTGCATTTGTTTCTTCTCCCATTCTCATTATGTTCCACTCAGTAATTCTGTTTTCTACATGATTTATTTTAGAAATCTTGGATCTGTTTCTGACTCCTGTCATTTTCAGACTTTTCTTGTTTTTTATAAAGTATTTAAAAATACACCTTTGCAGATGTAAAATATGTATAAAAATTACACAAAGACAGATTGAATTGTGAAGTGTGGCAATAGAGGAAAAAGTTGCTATGACGAATTTCAAATGGGGTCACTAATATTCGATGCTGGTGTTTGTAGATACTTGGGGTGGTGAGATGGAGGAGATGTCATCGTTGTGGCGCGGAGTTGGCGCTCTGCGGCTGCAGTCGGGCAGACAAGTGCTGCCATCGGGCGGTGAGTCCCATGTTGACATAGGCCGGGGAGTTAGTGAATGTGCATGATCCTCACTCACCACCCCAGTTGATGGAAGCTAGATTATACTGTGTAATTTTTAGGTGCAGAATTTCCCATCAGCACTTTTCCTTTCATTTTCACAGATGGTAAATTTTCATAAAGCCCACTTCACAATAAACAGTGTATATACTGTATTACTTTGAATATAATATGCAACTTTTACACATTTTTTTTCCCGCTGAAAAATTGAGATCTGTCTTAAATTTGAGGGATATGCATCTTTCTGTTTTTTCTAAACCCACTTTCAAGAACTCGATATGTCTTAAATTTGTGGGCATCTTATATTCGAAGTAATATGGTATATATATATAAAAGTAAAAAGATAAAGTTGTCCCTATGCTTAACTAATTAAGCACTAAGAGGGAAGATGGGGAATTGTGTGTGTGTGTATATACACACACACACACACACACATACATATATAGACACTGACATGTAAATTCTCCTGTTCAGATGTGTATTCAGATATTGCTCTTAAGCATGCTAGAATTCATTAGAAATTATCAAAGGATAATGGAATAAAAAGTGTGATTAGTTGTTTGAGGAATGCTTGCAGATACACGTCTTGTTTCTCGTAATGTTTAGCACTGTCATTTAGAGTTAGTACAAAAATGGTGTAGCCTAAAACATGGCAAAGAGTTGTGGTATTACACAAGCTTGATTGGCCAGTGACTGTCGTTGCTGTGTGTTTTAGTTAACATTGTCAATTTAGTTTTCAATTTCAGTGGTCCCAAATCAGTAATTTCAGCGTTCAGTTACCTCCGTTTGTAATTTTCTTTAGTCTAGTCTTCAGATCTACAGCTCTCAAAAGGTACCTCGATTAGTGGTTTTATTGAACGTTATTAATAACAATAGCAGAATGGCTTTTAATGATTTAAATCCTGATGCTTACATAAATTATACTTATAAATGGAGTTCCTACCACAAAGAAAACACACTGCATCTCCATTAAAAACAAACATGTTTTAAGGCTGTTTAAAGAAATAATCACTGTTTATTCTGAAAAATCCTATAACAAGTGCATATATTATGTGTGAGTAGAATGCAGAGTTTTTTTATTTTGAAGCAGATGTAACCTACATATTGTAACGTGTTTTGCGTTACCGATCCCACTTCTGACACCAATGTAACGTGTTTACGTTACAGAATACGCCGTAGAGATCGTTAATTGGTTTATTTAACAATCTACAAATAACGGCTACAATTAATTATCACACAGTTGCGGGGTTTCACACTTTATAACCCTAAGCGCATTAATCTGTTACCACTGTTGCGGGGTTTCACACTTTATAACCCTATGCGCAAATCAGTTCACTCTGTCTTCAGTAGTATACACGTTTACAGTAGGGGAGCTTTGTATCACTGTATCACGCGCTCCCAATTACACAATCGCACACACGTCCGGATCTTCTTACCGCGACGGCTGCTATACTCCAACTTGTAGTCGGCTGGCTGTTACTTTATAACTCGGAATGTCTTCGGCGGTAGCCACACTGGAACTCGAACTCGAACCGAACTCGAACTGATCGATACGCACTGTGCATCCACTTATATAGCTGCAGTGCTTGCCTGTGGCGTAATGAGTGCCACGTCACAGTAGGACGTTGATTACGGTTACGTTAGCGTTGCGCGTTACGTCACCGCGTGACGTCACCGCGGAGGGGAGTGGGAGGGAGCGCTTCGTTACCGCCACGCACCTGTGGCCTGAGTCGCCACGTTGCTGCTGGGTAGGGAGGGGGTCTCCGTTCCGCAACATGTTACAATATATAGTCACTATGTCAAGGCTCCAAACTTCTTGGCTGTGCAAAAATTTAAAAACTCTACAAAATCGCTGCTTTACATTTACAAAATTGGATTGATATTGTCATGTATTTAGTGACTAGATACATGGTTTGTATTATTAACTGGATTTATTGTACTCTTACAACACGTAACTGCAAAAAAATTATAGCACTCTTGCTGATTCATGCGGTTTACAGTTCATTGTAGCACACACATAGTTTTCTCAGTCTGCTGTGTCTTCGATAGTTGTCTCCTGGTAACATACAAAAGACAACAATATAGATAACTCCTCATGGTCGTAAATCCTGGCCATTGGCTCTTAACCGCATCTATCCACCTCAGGCTACTGCTCACTATCACAGGCTAGCACTGACTTCTTGCTCATATACCTGTCTGTCTAACCAGTCAGAGAGTGAGAGTCAGTGTCAGAGCTGCTTTACAACTGGCGGTTAACTGTCGATTAATTGGTCTTTGCATCAGGCCCCTTTAGACCCCCGACAAGTATTTTTTTCAACTGAACACTTGCTGTTATAGTTTTTATGTAACATCCTCTTTAACAAGAGGATGGGTCTGTTGTTTGTAATTGCTGCTGGCCCTCTCCAGCATTGTCATTCTTGGGTCCAAGTCCTGCAGGACTCATGACCACATTTTACTGTCTCAGATTCGAGACTCCCCCAACCTGGAGGGGGAACAGTGTGTCCCATTTATATCCTCAGGTCCTGGGTTCCATTTTGTCACCTCCTACAACTCACAGGGCTATGGTGGAAGTATTCGAACCCACCTCCACGTGGGGATCTTTCAGTCTAACCATAGGTTTCCAGTCTTTATATAGCCTGAGCAGGGAAGAGCATACAAAACACAGCCTACAGCAGTTTCTCTGTTGTTGCGGGCACATGATGGATACCGATTGTTGCATAGTAACGAATGTTTGCTTGATAGCGCCATCGCATGTTTGCCATGCCCTTTTTTTACTCATTTTACCTTCTCAGCCATAGTCTGAAATGTATCTTAAAATATGTGTGCACATTTCAGTCACAGCATAATACTGTATATGCATAAACAGGTTAGTTAAACATCAATTCCACTTACAGTGCAGGTACTGAAGCTACTCCCTGACACTCACTCTTTACTGTGGGACTGCTGTACCTTTAATTATTTGTATTCATTGGGTGTCAAGCTATGTATACCCCTCCCACACAGTATTCAACTCTTTCATATGAAGGCCAAGCCATCTATGTATCATTGCTGATACAGCTCTTGTAGGATTGGTTTATCTGGCTAAGTAATCATTGATACAAAAATCAGTAAGTCCATTTTGTGCCGAAATTTAATGTGATAAATGTAAATTTTGCATTGACTGTGAAGACTTAAATCTTCTGGATTATAATGCCGTGCAAATCAATAGACATCAATGATGTTTCAGAGGAATAAATTGCGTCCATTTTCAGTGTTAAAGAGTAAGCCAGGAAAAATATCAGCAGTAAGCAATCTGCAAGCAGAGCAAACCATGCATGGAAAACTGGCCCAGAGTCCATTGCAAGAAATGGTCATGACACCTTTCACTCTCCTATAGTTCCATTCAGGCATATATCAGTCTTCATTTACTCGATGTAGTTTGCTCTGCTTGTCAGGTGTTTTCTACTGGCCTTCTTGCTTTGCTTACTCTTCAGACCTGAAGTTGTAAGTACTATGTTCCTCCAGAAAGTTATGGACGGCTACCAAAGTGCGTGTGGTGTTACAATCTAGAAGATTCCAATCTTCCTTTAATTCACGTGTTCGTATCTACACAGTTGAAGTTTCAACACGTAAACCTACACATCTCAATTCAATATGGGCCTATCCTGTGGGTTAGGAATGATTGTACCAAATTGCTTAATAAAAATTAATGACAGGAGATGGTGGAATGTGTGCAGAAGAGATTAGTAGTTCAAGGTTCAGAGTTCCAGCCCTGATATCCAGCAGGAAGTCTCATGTTCAGTTAACTACTCTATTTCATGTAAAAATGCTGTGTAAAACACACACATACGTCCAGCAATACAACGTACGCAGCCACATAAGAAAGACACATCATAAGACACAGTATATACACAATTACGAGTAAAACATAAGAAGAACGACTCCCATAGCAGATGAATGGCGTTACACATGAGTTTGATATATGACATGTAAGATGATAGATCTTAACAAGTTTTAATATATAAATTTTATTATTGAACAATGATGAACACACATTTTATATCATTTTATAAATGGACACTTGATGGCAGGCAGTGCAATGGTTTAACGTGATTGATACACCTGAGGATGGCAGAATGATGTCGAAACATGTAGTGTGAAGTGACTAGTCAAATTGTATGCACTAAAAGACGGTAAATATATATACACATTATGGATATTAAAATTGAAGTTTATTCTGTTTTAGCCTATGTTAGCATAATGTTAATGTTCCTTATCAGATTTTGTCATGGTATTTATTAATTTGCAGCTGCAATGGGTCGCAGTCAATCTACGCCAGGTCTGGTGGAATCTCGAGGTCGAATTCCATTGGAAGATATGTGGGTGTCTCCATTAGAGCCAGTTATTACAGGGGGGTCATCACTAGGACCGCCACCATACTCAGCCAACTCCCTCTTCAGCCCCACACTTAGTCCAACTTCCAGGTAATGAAATGACTGCCATTGTTTGGTTACAGGGGCTAGTAGAACTTAAGTGTGAGAATTCAGATAAGAATATAATGTACTGGGTTATCAACACTACAGAAGCTCTTAAATGATAGGAAGTTTTTATGTGGTAAGAAATTATAGTAAATAATTAACTGGCAAGTAGATCAGTGGTGCCGATCACAATGACCATGCATTCTAAGGCATGAAATGTTTTCGTCTGCTGGGACGCTTGGATTACGAGTTTGAATCCCACTCAAGGCATTGATGTTTGTCTATGTTTTTTCTGTGTTTGTGTTGTCCTGTGTAAGGTAGCAGCCTTGCAACAGGCTGATCCCCCCCCCTCAACATCCAAGGAATCCTACTGAAGGTCTAAGATTAAGAAACTGAAGTGAAACAAGCTTTTTTTACGGTTGTCCTCTGCTCCAGGTTGGAAGAACAGGAAGAACAGGAATAATAAATGAATGGATGGATCACTGGTTAAACATATTGTAACGTGTTTACGTTACAGAATACGCCGTAGAGATNTTTGTTATGAAGTGCTGCAGTTAGTTTCATACTAAATGACTGATAAATGTCAGTTGAAATTCCAACCATAATATAGTCATTTCTGTTTTCATTTTAACCGAATTCAGTATTTGCATATTAACTGAGACATGAATAGCGACAAAATCTACTGAACGGACTGAACAGAAAGAGTTACATCTTCTGAGCTATAACGTTTTGTAGTTCAGAAACAACCCAACAGTTTAGAGGAACATGTCCCTTCCATTTCCTGCTTGCTACCTGCTTCTCATGGTTTCTTGCTTGGCTTACTCTTCTGCCCTGAAGATGAAGGAGATATTTCCTCCAAAATGTTGGCCTGTCTCTGATCTACATGCTGTTACCTCACAAAATACTGTACTCTTCATAGTAATTCCCATGAGAACTTCAAATCCAAAAAACCATAGAAATATTTATGAAATACATATATTAAGGAATGAAAATGCGTCAGTCAGTGTAAGAGAAATTTTAAGTTAAAAATATTGTAGTAGCTGGCTATGAACATGAATAGCATGTAGCTTCATTTATGCTGAAAAAATAAATTAACCATTCAGATAAAAGAGCCAGGAGTAGCATAAGTAGAGATATAACAAATAAAATTTATTGGCTACTCCAGTGGTCTGTTAATTAATATACAGAGTCAGTGTTCAGCTGGTTCTTCTGGGTTCAGTCCCAACCATGACCATTAATTGCAGACAAATTGATAGAAATTCTGATGTATTGTATTGTATTGTATTGTATTTTATTTTCATCCGTTTTNACCACAAGGGAACTATGCATGTTAATCTTCACTATAGCCCCCATTATGTTTGATTACCTATCTCTAGCGTCTGCAACGCTTTCCTCGTGTGTGTCCTTACACTGCTGCTCTTCCTTATGATGTCATGATGTGATGATGCCTAAAATGTCTCGTTATTAAAACAAATTTATATAAAATACAAAATCTCACCTATTATTGTGTTGTAATATTAATTAATAGCATGAAATGAATTAAGGCTACATAATATTTTGATAATGTTATATTTTAGCGTCCTGTTGCACTGATTTTCATCCATTATATGTATACAGTGGCCGTCTTGTAGTGCACTCAGTTTCACCTGTCACTTCACAACATGTTTCGGCAACATAGCGCCATCATCAGGTGTCCCAATTACGTCAATCGATTGCATTGCCTGCCCTCATATATTTTCACAACACCATTTAACATGTTGTGAAGTGACAGGTAAAATTGAGTGCACTACAAGACGGCCACTGTACACATATAATGGATGAAAATCAGTGCAACAGGACGCTAAAATATAACATTATGAATAGTAGTCATACTAGAAGCGTATACCAATACATGAATTGTAAACGTAAACTATTAAATTGCAATGCCAACATGAATTTTAATAAGACATGTTTTTTAAGTGGTGTTGTGAAAATATATGAGGGCAGGCAATGCAATAGATTGATGTAATTGGGACACCTGATGATGGCACTATGTTGCCGAAACATGTTGTGAAGTGACAGGTGAAATCGAGTGCACTACAAGACGGTCACTGTATACATATCATGGATAATATTTTGATGTTGATGCTGGGCATTCAGTAGTATTACTGAAGGAATCGTCTAGACAAGAACAAAACACGCAAAAGGGCACAAAGATTTTGTTGGTGATAATGAGAACTGGTGATGATGATAATGAGTCATGATGATAACAATGTTGGTGACATCAGTAATAATGAGATTTGTAATAAAAGCAGCACAACATAGAAGAGATTGATATGTTTCTAAGAGTTCAGGTTGCTGGAATGTGGACATCTTAAATCTACTCTTCATGGACTTCTTGAATTGCAGAATACACATCACAGTCTTACATGTCTCATAGGTCTCTGCACGGGCGCGTGCGCACCATGGAATCACCCCTGTCAGCCACATCGAGTGGACTGTCTTCAGATGATGAGCGGAGGGGCAGTGGGGTCCAGGCCCCATGCCGTCATGTGCCTCAACCAGGTGCTCGTACAGGTAACTATGAACTGAACTTGTATCCTGCTACAAGACTCATATAGTGCTTCACAGATGAGGTAAGTGGGCCATTCCAACTTCTGATTGTCCACCATTTCCTTCATCACTCAGTATGTGTTCTCTCTATTGGTCTCTATCGAAATATCTATTTGAAATTCCTGTAGTTTTCAATTATAACTGAGCTGTAACTGAAAATGTTTATATTTCTTTCCTGATTTTTTTTATCTTCTCAAGATACATGGCCTATAATTATTCACTTCTGCTACCTTTCATTCTTTGCCTCCATATATAGCTGCCAGCAGGAGGGAAAGGGTGAAGTAGGCATCTGAACCTCTCCAGAATTTTTTTGGAAAAATATTAAAATTAGGAAAGTTGAAGGAAATCAGTCACATATTAATGAAGAAATTTAATTGAATTTTATTTGTTCTTCTGGTCTTCTTGGATGATGAGTATAATTAGGTTTAATTGGCCATAAACATAAGTTGTAGGCACATTTTCTGGGTGCCTCCATTGGAAAGAATCCCATTGGTGCCCATGTTACCTTGCGATCGCTTTGTGAAACTTCAGTTCAGTTTCTTTCCTTCTGTATCCTTTTAATATTCTTAATATGGCACAATTTATGTGTTCAGAGCTCTGAACATTTCTGTTCATCTCATTGTAATGTTTAAGCAATGTGTTGTAACCAGGATAGTTCAAATATGACAGCTCCTTCATAGGACTACCTGCTGAAACTGCCAAAGCTAATGGTGTAAGTACAGTGATGAAGAGATAACACACTTCAACACTGCCAGTATTCCCACATTCCTAGATGTTTCTTTACAGTCTGTCTACTTGTGTCAGTAATGTCACATCATCTTCAAACTGTATGTATCGGGCAATATAAAAACATTATAAAATTCCATTAATTTATTAAACATTCGGCTAAACACCTATTGTATTAATCTGTATATGCATCCTCATTCTTGTGTTATAAAAGTAATGTGTTTATAGGTGCTTCATCAACATGGTTGTTCATGCATTATTGTTGTATTACAACTCATATATCCTGAACATTAAAAGAATTCATGGAAATTGAAATATGGAACATGTATGTGAACAATAAGATATGGTATATTGTCATATATTATAATTTTATTTGACATGAATAAATATTCTAATGTAATTGTAATTACAAATTATGTATATTAGATTGCATTTAAATATATGTTTGGCCATATATGTGTAAAGTAAATATATATTATTATGTTGTTAAGTTTGAGCATATTGGAATAAGTTAAATGAAGATTTAAATACTAACAAATCTATTAATTAATATAATTTTGATAATAATTCTTTGGTTATGACTAATTTATATCATAAATAATATCACAAGTATGATAACCTGGCCTGTCATCTATAACATATCAAATTAATCATGAATATAACTATTTCAGATACCATTAACATCTATTATATCTGCCAATTCATAACCTTTTCTGCCATATAATTTCTAGAGTACTTGTTCAATTATGGCACATGTTTGGCTAATCCTGAATACTGCTGCTAATATCTAAAATGCATCAAAATCTATTCACACCATGTGCAATTAAGAAACAGTCTTCAACCATGTTAGATTAGCAAATTAGTGTTACATGTACACATGAACACTTGGGTGTGCTATTTCTTAAATATCCTTAAATGTCCATGCTACACTTTTGTGGTTGGATGTGGTCTTATTTTCACAGAGGCCTGGGTTAATGGTAAGGATGGATCATGTGGGGATGTAGTGGACAATGACATTTGTTCAGGTCTTCCTTTACTGCACTGGCTTTCCAATAATTGGCATATTACCAGCATTGCTTCTTATCGAACTGTCACTTTATACAAGGAGTGCATTAGGCCTCATCACCAAGCACAGAGAGACAAGAGTGATCAGAAAGCATACACCTCTGGCCCAGAAAATGACATTACTCAGCAGTATGAAGGTCAGGTTCTGTCTGTGCACCAAGATGATGTATGAAGTAGTGGAGGAATAGTTCCATGCATGCACTAATTGGAGGTGAGTTATCAGCTTTATATCTTGGACACTTCACCCCTGAGGAAATGGTCCTTGTCATATACTGGATAGGATGCAATGCTGGGTGAATGCCAGTGTCAGTCTGGATGCACTGCTGAAGAGAAGGACATTCTTTCCTTGTCTGGAATCAAACCCTGACTCCTCTGTGATCCAGGCTGTAGCCTAATAACCATACTGACTGAGCATGCTTGACTCCCATGCACGACAGCATACAGGTCTTAAATGCTTGAAACCGCTCATTAGACAGGATACTTCCTGAATGTCTACCACCCACATTTTCTTTGGATCATATTTCTATACAATGGAGTCGAATTTTATCAGGGGTTATGCCCTCGAAAATCCCTTAAATCACCCATGAAGTACATGCTTTTATACATACCCTGTAATATGTTCAATATATCTTTAACGTATGAGTACATATACAAGTGAAATGTACTCTAATTTTACTTTTAGTTACATAAAATATTGAGAGAGAGAGAGAGAGAAGAATGAAAGAATAAGAAAGAAAAAGAGTAAACCTTAATCCTCGCCATTCATCATGAATATTCCAATGAATAGTCTTTCTCTTCCCCTGACACTGAGTGGCACAGTGCGCAAAATAACCTGCACTATTTACATTTTTATATTTCTTTCCTCATTATTTTGCAAGTATGTATGGTTGAATTCACGTTAAGTTAACTGTATGTATGATGTGACTTCATTGCAGTAGTAAACTCTGGTCTTTTTACCCACATAAAAAATCCACATTTTCAGGCTCCACTTCTCGCAGTTATGGGTCATGTGCCGGAGAAGCTCATGCCGGTTCAGGTGTCCGGTCTGGTACCAGTACCACACTGACTCAGCTGCTAGAAACCACACCTCTTGTTGCATCCTGCGCCAGTGAGCATTCATCTGCCTCACCTGTTAGTGGGGACCTACCCACAGCTCGGGCATCTGCTGCAGGTAGTGTAGTGGCCTTATGCTTTGACAGCTTGTGGTCTGACACATGGTGACACATACTGAAGCTATTCACACTCCAGAATCTCACTGCAGGTACTCGTTATGTGCGAGTCAAAAAAAGTCATGTCATTTTAATGTGCTCAACTAATTTAGACCAATTTGAATTATGTGATTTTATCCTCTGTTATTCTTTTTTTTTTTTGAGGGGGGTGCATGAGTATCGCATGAATAAAGGATAATGTGGATACTTCTCAACCACTTCTGTACTAACTTTTAATGACCATGAGTTTCATTATTGTAATGGCATATGTGTGTAATCCAACCTAAATTTCTTCATGACTAATGTCATTGCTTAAAATTAAAATATGGCCAGAAATCTAGCAGAACCAGATGATTTTAAAATCTTTATTCCCAGATAATACAATTTAATACAGGAGCTATTACATAGACACAACATAATACCCAGCATCTTGCCAACAAATCCAAATTATTTATTTCTCCCAGATAGCCAGTTTAATTGCCATTTGAGAGCAAGAACTTTGCCTTTTAATCTTTTACATTCCACATGTCGATTGATGCTTCCTGTACTTGCATTAGCATTTCCACAGCTTTACAGAAGAGATGACAGTTAATAATTTATACAGTATTTCTGTAAGTAGATGGCAGTAATTTTGATATATCAGTATTTAACAAACACAAGGCGTTCTCAACATCTACAACTAATGGTTTCTGAAGGTAATCTGTGAAAGTAGTGCAAGTTTTCCTGTGCAACTGGATTTGCGCTCAAGCAATGTTGGAATTTCTCTCAGGTAGACGTATGACAGGGCTTGAAAGTGAAAGGGTTGAAACAGGTTGCTAGGGGTTATTAATGCACATTGCTTCTTTTGGCATTAACTGCCCCACTTTTCTTGAATATTTCAGAGAACAGAAATTAATTCAGGAATATCGCGTTCACATTCCATACATAATTTTTTACATACAGTGCAACAGTTTTGGTTACATAGGCAACATGATGATGGCCATGTGCCGCTGAATCATATAGTGAGGAAGAAGGGTAATGAGATAATAAGCTGCATTTAAGATGGAAATATATGTGTAAAAAATATATATTAATGCAACAGGATGCTTAAATATTACAAATTATGTTTTATTATTTATTATTAAATTAAATTATAAATATTATACCAGGTCCACTCAGACTCGTCATGATAAATGACGAACTATTTCAAGAAAATAGCGGCTCTGTTCTAGAAAACCGAAATTAATGGCCTGGGGATTCGTTGCCCTGACCACGCAACACCCTCTATCCACAAAAGTTGGCACTAATCTCACCGACAATCAGCGGTCACTCAGTTGGTATAGTTTGCTTGCAGACTAAAACCATGGAGTTTGTTTTTGTTTGTATCATAAATATTATAAATAAACTACGGTTCAAAGCATGTTATCCTAGGTGATATTGTAATATAATTATCACTATGAAATTTCCTGTGACCAGAAAGGGGAATTATAAGGAATTACGCAGGTAGAAGAGCCAGTCACGGTGGTCACATGGTCTAAGGCATGAACTGTCTTCTCTCACACAAACACTGAGATCTTGGGTTCGAACACCAGTCCAGTATGGATGTCTATAATCGTTCATTCTGTGTTTGTATTGTTCTGTGCATAGGAAGCAGCCTTATGACCGGCTGATGCCCCATCCGAGGAGTCCTACCAACTGTGTATAGATTAAGAAGCTGAAAAAGCGACCAAGGTCCACAAGGGCTGCAGAGCTATGCATACGTAGATAGATGCATGCAGAGGAAGTGTAACACCTGAGAAAGATGTGTAGGTTTTCAATCTGCGGCACTTCCATCTATGGCCTCAGTATAATATCAGTGAAGGATATGGATCATACCCCAGTAGTTGATTAGTAAAAGTTAAGATAAAAAGGTTGAGGTTTTCCCTGTACTAACTAATTAAGCACTACGCCATGGAGACATATGGGAGAGTGGAGGTATAGCTCCATCATTCTTGACCTCAGCACTGGATGGAGGTCAGTGGTGAGCTTTGTGCCCATAGCCCATCGTTACACCAACTGAGCTTCCACTCCAGCAAAATGTGTCAGGATTGCTGAAGTATGAAATTTTTATGTTAATAGAAACATGTTCAGTGTATCGTAATGTCATACTTTTTCAGGCCAGCTGTTGCCGTGCAACAGTATAACTCAGCTAGAAGGGGATGATGAGAGGGAAACAACATCACTAATGTCACATGAGGCCTTAATCGCGGAGATCAAGCGTCTGCGTGAACGACTCGTTACGTTGGAAACAGAGAATGCATCCATGAGCATCAAGTTGAGTCAGCAACAGTGGGAGGTGCGTTCCTGTAACATAAGCTAGAAACTTGTGTAGAGATATCATTTCTTAGACTACAGGTCATAGAAGAAGAGACATATGAAATGTTTTGTGTTATCTTTGTCTCCTCTGATTCTCACAAAATCCAGCGCAATTCACTTTCTCTCACATATATGCTTATATGCGTAAAGGAATAGGCTAAAAGGAAAAAATGTCATATATAATTGTACCTCTTCTCTTTCCTACTACAGACCTAATAAGGAACACCTGAAGGTGTAGTATGAAGTAAACTCTTTATTCGTGTCAATATGTAGAGTAGCCATAACTGTTAAAGCAATGGACAAGTATTGCAAAACGTTTCTTGATAAAATTCAGACGTCATTATCAAGTCATTTAATTATGTGACTGTACTAAGATAAAAGGCATGATGAAGTTGTCTCTGAACTTAATCAAGTACCACACCATTAGGACTTATGGAAAGGTGGAGGTATAGCTCCACCATTCTTGATCTTAGCACTGTCTGGAGGTGAGTGGTCAGCTTCATGACCCTGCTGTTTCATCACTAGGTAAAGAGCTCATGGTAATCAATGGACAGGATGCTGGGTAGACCTCAGAGCCGCTCTGGACCCTTCGAAGTAGAGAAAAATCACTTTCCACTGCTGGGAATCAAACCCTAGCCATTCAGCCCATAGCCTATTGCTATACTGACTGCACTATCCTGGCTGTACACCGAGTGTACTGTTGTTTCTGAATTTGAATATTCCTTGTCTAAAATTTTAGCTACTATATATTCTGATGTAAAATGTTCTCAAACATTTTATTTAATAGACTTTCCTCCTTTGTGGAAGGCACAATTGGAGATTACCATTGTGGATTTCATCAAGGAAGATTAACTAATGATCAGATTTTCACTATATATGCCAGATCCTTGAAAAATATAATGATATTCAAATTGAAACACATTGTCTCTTCATTGACTTCTGATCGACATATGACAGTATCACCATATTTCTTCTGTTGCTATAACTTTTGAAGCAGCTGGCCACATTTAATTAAGCTTCATGTAATCCGCATGCTAACACACCATATGCTTAATGCTTCCATGCTATCATGAATATCAGCATCATCCCTCTCTGATGCAATATAGGCCCACAAACTTAAAAATGCTTCATGGTGATATGCCTTCAGAAAACTGATTAGGTAAGTGACTCCATTGAAATGAGTCCTTCTTGGGAAGCCACCAGTTGCTCAGTTACTGAAAAATTTTTAGCATATTATGGGACCCAAATGTTCATTGCCATGTTCACAAGAACCTGTTACTCTGTTGGGGAACTTAAGTTGTCTTAAATTTTTAATATATTTTTATATGGTATGTTGGACATGTACACAATTTGTGTATATAGTTAAATATTAAATTGACTTGTTCTATATCTGGAGGCTGTATTGCAAAATGTGGATTTCTGGAACCAATAAAAATGAATGAATGAATGAATGAATGAACCTGACACCACTCGCTATTCTGAGCCAGATAAATCCAGTCCATATTACCCCATCCTATTTCAGCAACATCAATCCTAATACTATCCTCCCATCTGTGTCTAGATTTTCTCAGTCCTTCTGGCTTTCCCACCAAAACTTTATATGCATTACTCTTTCATTCCCATGTGTGCTATGTTTCCTACTCATTTCATCCTCCATGACTTGATCGTTCTAATTATATTTGTTGAATGGGGCACGTGGTATTGTAGTTGACTGAGGCACTATGCTACAAGCTAGAATGTCGTGGGTTCAGTTCCTGTTGAGGTCATTGGATTTTTCAGTTGACCTGATGCTTACTGCAGCACTGTGGCCCTGGGGTTGACTCAGCCTCTAACAGAAATGATCACCAGGAATCTTCCTGGGGAAAAGGGTCGAGAGCATGTAAGGCTGACAACCTTACCACCATCTGTGAGTCAGTTGTCTAGAAAGTGTGGGAGACTCAACATCTGATGGCATTATGGGCCTCCACAATCTGTTACAGGGATAGTTTTATTTTTTTAATCACATTTGTTGAAAAGTGAAAGTTATGAGGCGCCTCATTAAACAGGTTTCTCCAGCTTCCTACTATTTTATCCCTCTATTCTCATCAGCGCCCTGTACCCAAATACCTTCTTACCTAATGTCAGTGACCAAATTTTACACCCATATCTTCAGAAACAATGTATAATTTTTTAAACACTGACTGATCTACTGAAATTCTGTCTCCAGGTTGAGCATCGCCTAGCTGAGATAGAGATGCAGATCTGTGGGGCCAGTAGTGGTGGGAGCAGCACGGAAGACAATGAACGTAATCGTGAATCCATCATTTAACACCAGAGACCGCTGCTGCCTGGTGTCCTCACCACTGGCAGCAGCCATCACAAGTCTCGCATAGTATCATCACATCCTGTTCATCACAAGCCCACTCAATTAAACTTGGCCTATGTGCTGGTACAGTTTTGCTTGTTTTGTACCATAGTGAAGTTGGAATGCTTCTTGGCCATTCTGTGTGCCAGGCAGCTCACTATACATAATACTTTCATTAGGATGTGCGGTCAATATGAGTGGTACCAACACTCCAGTTTTTAGGTACACAGACTATGTTTTAGACTAACACAGTTTGATAAAATGCATTTCTTTTGGAAACAATTTTTTTATGTTTATGTTCTTCCCCCTTGAACTTCTTGCACTGAGCATAAGGCTCATATTTGATAATCAATATACTATTTGGATATTGACACAGAAGGAATCAGAAGGGAACATTTTTGTCATTGGGGCTAAGACTTATGGACCATCTTAGCATTGATTCAGAATTTGTGTTACCATTTAATTTAATTCTGCTAAAATTAGTTAAGCACAGGGACAACTTTACCTTTATAAAGTATATAAATACCAGTTCCCTTATATTTTTCATGCTGGATCACTTCCATTATACTGCCAGAATTTCGGGTATAACTGCAATCAGATGATGCATTCTTGACATGGTAGCACAGTCATCTCAGAGTAGCCTCCACTGTGTTAACAAAAGACATTCTAAATATTGTTACTTGGAAATCATCATGCTGTAACTGGCTCAGATTAATGCATGATATTTATACAGTGGCCATCTTGTAGTGCACTCAATTTCACCTGTTACTTCACGACATGTTTCGGCAACATAGTGCCATCATCAGGTGCCCTAATTATGCTAATCTATTGCATTACTTGCCATTATATGTCTTTATAAAATTATTTAAAAAGTGTGTATTCGTCAACTGTAATAAATTTACACACACTCAAACTTGTTAAGATTATTCATCTTATTTGTCTTAATTAAAACTTGCATGTGGTTCTTCCACTATGACGGCACTATGTTGCCAAAACATGTCGTGAAGTAACAGGTGAAACTGAGTGCACTACAAGACGGCCACTGTATACATATCATGGATGAAAGTCAGTGCAACAGGAAGCTAAAATACAACATCAGATTAATGCATTACAGAGTTTTGGCTGTATTGGCTGTAATAAATGATTTGTCTCAGCAATTTTGGAAAATTCTATCACTGTACCTATAAGGCAAAGGGATCACTAAACGAACCACCTGCTTTAACATCCAGAAGCTCCTCATTTTGCTAATGTACTCTATTTATGTGTTTTATATGATTCTCAAAATGAACAGCCATTATTCCTTTACATAACATTATGAACTTCTCTGTTCAGTAGTAACACTCTAGATTTGTATTCAGAAAGTGCTCAGTACTAGTCCTGGCCAAGACATCCTTTGTCCTGACTTAGTTTTTTCTGGTTTTTCTGAGTCCTTCCAGGCACATGCTAGAATGGTACCTCAATTAGTCCACGAACACATCATTCCAAATCCTTTCCAGTTCTCATATCATCCTAACACTTGACACAATGTGGTATCGATACTGAAAGCATCACCAAATAACCAACCAAACTCCTCACAACATTAACTGGTTGATCTTCTTAATAAACACACAGAGTGTTTTCTGTGTGGGAGGAAATTAATTTTTTAATCATATATAGATACGCTTCATGCTTAAAAGTGTTATGAATTCTTCTATTCTAAAATCACAAAATGTTTGCATGAGCCAACAATGACTGTTAGTGCCATAAAGGGCGTGGTAACCAGTAAAACTGCTCTGACATACATTTCATCCAATCTCGAATATTGTCTTCTAGCCCTTTGCAAGACCACCTTTGCTTTGTTTTAGCATCAGTCTAAAAATTCTGTTACAACTTATCTTTTCAATTGTATGTGAGTTATGGACTTCATTTAGTTTTTTTTCCTAGAACATTCTCTATACAGAATGTATACATTTGTTACATGTATCTCCATTTCCAAAAAGAACAGATTGTTCCATCCAGTTTTGTGTTGTAACAGTCCAAAGCCCCACTTTCACAAAGTCAGCTTGGACTATAGGCTTATGGTAAGTGTATCTTCTCACTGAGATGTTCTGGGGGATGGGTATTTCCTTTATTGGCCCATAGTAGTTATATTTCCATGGAGGATGGACAGAATTGAGTGAGTTTTCGATTTACATTTGAATGTAGGTGTGCAGTTTGCTCAGCGATCTCAAGAGATTATCTCTTAAATGTCACAGCATCTTGATATTTCATAATAAATTTGGCTGGTCAGGGCACAGTGAAGGGCACAGGAAGGTAGCATGGTGCAACTAGATACATATGCAGTGTTAAGGACAATAATAACTCTTTCTTTCCCCACATAATAAGTGACTTGTGTTTCTCTCAATCCATAACACATTGAGCAATATCTTGAATTACTTGTCATTGTATGTACTAAATGAATGCCTTCTGAGAAATTGAAAGAAATGTGGTCTGCCACATGAATATGAAGCTATGGATCAAGGGCTGACACTTTCAAAATTGTTTGGCAGTAACACAGAAAGATTGAGTTGTACATATGGCAATGTGTCAGGAGATGTCAAAGAGATACTTTTTGAAGGTGCACACCACGAATATAATTTGTAGTAATTTTGGTAATTACTTTGATCTCCTTGGAAATGCCTACAATATATATGATAAAATACAAAGAAATAGATAGAGCTACACCAAGAACTCCTTTCTTTTGTCTTGTTTATCCAATATAAGATTTCTCCTGCCTCTCCCTTAGTCAGATGTGTATCACCCCTAGAGTGATTTGCAAACCTCAGCAACGTCATCATTCTGTTCAAAGGGCATAAGTTGGTTCTGTAGTGTATAAGGCCAGACATTGCTATGTATCTGTGAGAATGTGACTACATGGGTTTTTCTGACATTCAGTTGTTGGTGTAAGATCTCTGAAGCATAAAGGTAGGAAACCTAGGAAACACTGTTTTCCCTGGATTCAGTGACCTGTAATGCCCATGTTGTGCACTTATTCCACCCTGCCCTGGATATGACAGTTCCCTGGTGCCTAAGTGAATAGGACAGTTACTGCTGCTGATGTTCATACATGAGCCATCAGCTGTCTAAATACTAGATTCATAATTTCATCTCACAGCTGAAGCAACAGAGCAGCGACATCTATACCACAAATTATAGATTACCACCAATTTCTTGCTTCATTTGTAATTCAGAAGTTACAAATCCACTATATGTAGCAGTTGAACTTCAGAAAGTTGAGGGAAGTTAAGTGATGCTGAAAGAAAGTTGTTAAAAAGAAAAAGTGCAGATGATTTACTTTGAAAGGAAGAATGTCCAATGGCATTAAAAATATTAGATGGTATTCAATATTATTATATTAATTTCTTTATTGTTTGAAGTCATAAATATTTCAGCTCTACAATTTGACACAAAACTTTCAACAAAGCATTCTGTTTAGTAATCACTGTATTCATTTTACGTATATTTACATTTTATCCAAGTATACATAACCTCATGATTGTACAGTATTTTCATCTTATTAATGCATCTGACTTTCAGACCTTTATGTATTACATCTTTAGTTTCTTTTAATTGTTCCACTGCCGTATAAACACTGCCTGGTAAATGAAAAAAGCCTTTCTAAAAGAATAAGAGAACATTTTTAAACTGTTTAGTATCAGACATATTGCACTAAAATGCTTGCATTATTAGCTTCTATGAAATTATCTCAACACATTTAATGTGTAATTTTTCATTTTCATAGAGATTTGTTATGGAGTGCAACATAATGTGAGATAATTTTGTGTCAGGACATCATACTCCTTTAATCTGTTGAGTAAAATCCCGGTTATCCAGTATCCAGCCATCTGAAATTCTCATTCAACTTGCAAAAATTTAAAAGAAAATTTACAGTTTTATAAAGTTGCTTCAGAAACAAAGTTGCAATGTGCATATGTTCACTCACTATACAGTAGTTTTCCCAGCTACCACTGCAATACCTACCCACTGTCCTCCATCACACAGGTATCATTACAGTAGAGGCTAATTGTATTTATGAGAGTGTATCAATGATCAATCCTCTGTGCCATCTAAGAAGACTGCCATGCAAGAACTGGAGTGAAAATATGTTTTGTCTTTCTTTGAGAGTTTTCTTCTGCAACCAACTTGCCTCATTGCCCACACATACTGGATAACTGGAAGTTTACTGTATAAATTTCCTTTCTTTTTAGTAATAGTCTGAGAACGAAGAGGCGTATTTTCACAAAATAATTAAGTATGGTAACAGCTAGAAACACGCTATCTCTGAGGAAATATTTGAACCTCCTCTTTCAGTTAGATACAAGTATGTTGTTAAGAATAACGGAAATCACTGCATGTTGGTGGTGTTCATCTGAGCTTGAAGAACAGAGCTCTGGCTTGTTGTGTGTTCCACTGCCCAGATCTTAAAACTGATTCTGATTAGAACATTTCATTTTATAGTTATGACTCAAAACTGTCTTCAATGCTAATGGTTGTTTCAAATGGTAGATCTTGTAGTAAGTGGGCAGAGAGTGTAAATGACCTATAATGCTATGTGATCGGTCCTCATTAGCCCAATAATGGCTGTAATTTTCTTACTGATTCCTTCTGTCAGAACTAGCAAGTATTATCTGCTACACTTCCATAACTTTTCATGCAGTTTTAATATCATAGCAACCTTTTAAACCATAATTATTGATTATTAAAATTAAGTGATGAAATCGCTTTACTTGACTCCATTTGAAGACTGTAGAAGAATCATGGTCAGACAGATTTCTAGCAAGTTATTCTTTTATCGTTTTTCATAATTTTGAAACAAGTCCACTGTTCTAGTTATAGTTCGGGACCAAACTCTCATAATATTTCGTAACAGTGCATGAAGAATATTCCCCTGACAGATATTCATGTCATCCTCTTAAGACCAGTTGTATTGTGCATCACGTTTGTGTCACAGCAACACAATCTTCCTTGCTTGCACACAGCAGTAGACTAACTCCATGGTGAAAAATAGAAGAATGTGGAGAAGGAGAATACAATAATACCAACAATAGAAGAAGTTCAATATTCCTTTTTCTGTGATAATGTAAACTGTGGGACTGGAAATGTGTCTCGAACTTCCAGGTTGAAAAGTGATTGCCATAAGAAAATCTTACATGTATTGTTGTAGTATTTTATGTGATGTAAGTTGAGTGAAGTAACAGAATTTATCACTCCCTGTTTTGTAGCAAATTTGTGGGTCCACACCATAGAGAGTTCTGGTACACTCCTAATTATAAAGACCCTGTATCTGGTGCTTACATTAACATAACCTTACATTTTTGTGTATGGTGTATGGGAAACAAAATTATCAATTCTTAATGACTCCTAAGACAAATGTTTTCAAGGCCCTACAGTGATTTTATTACAGCTATCTGTGCAGAAGAGAGTCTGCCATCCATGGAAGGTCAGGCTTTCATTATCTACTACATGCATGTGTCCTCCTTTTACATTTTAAATTCATTCATTTCTCTCATGCTTCCCCCCAGATTATGCATAGTCCTTAGTTGTTCTGATCATTAATGGATTTAAAAAGCAAATATAATTTTGAAACAAAATTATGTTCTCTGCTGGTCACATAGAACACTCTTCAAACAAAGGCTGCAAATTAATATGTTGGTTCTGTTTTGTAAGCTATTATATATAAGAAAGTAAAGTACTTACTTTACTCATTTATAGTCTGATTTCACTGAGCTTGTTCAAGCAAAAACTTTTACAGTTCCAACATAATCTATACTATTGTTATTCAGAGGTAATTAAGAACATAATGTTAAAACAGAAGTTGCAGATGTAAAGAATATTTTCTCTTTGGTAGACAATGGAAATGGTAATAGTACTTGTTTAAAGTCTAAATGCTTAAAAACAGGCAGCAAAATCCAAATTCTAGCTAAAACATGAAAGTCTATTATGTCAAGGAATTCAGAGAAGGTACAAAATTGTAAATCAAACCAAATATTCATTTATGGGGAGGTGGTAATCCCTATCTCTGCATTGCTAATTTTGTTGCATTAAGGTGCATTTTTTCGAACTGACTACAGACCCTACCATCTTGAAATGTGATACATGATTATTTATGGATGTTCAGTTTCTGTTGACTTTTTCTCAAGTAATATGCCTGTAAACAGATTTCTTATAGTTTTTCCTTTAAAGGACTGCCCCCCCCCTTTTCAACATTTTTGATAGAAATATTTTCATTACCATTATGACTTTATGTGTAAAGCATTTATAGAAGTCACTGTCTTCAGAAATGACAGTATAATTATTGATATAAATTTTGTTTTCAACAAACTATATAGTTCCTGACAAAAAAGTTGCTTGCATTTATAAAAGAACTATTACAGGAATTGGGTGAAAAGATAAATTTCTACCGTAATGCAGAAAAAACAAATGAAGAAAAAAAAAGCGAAATTTGACAGAGCTGTCACTGCAGAAATGCTTGTACCTGGTGGAAAATCTCCCTTGAGTCACTGGAATTATAAAATATCCAACTTTGTTGCCACAAGATGTGTAACTGAAAAGAATATGTTGCACCAGCTGTTGCTTGACATAAATTAATTGAGTTTAATGCTGTTTTACGAGGTGTTAATAGATATAAGATGATACTTTCTTAAATCAGAATATTGACTACCATAATTAACAAAAGGCAAAAAATCGAATTTTTTAATCATCTTACCACCTCTCCTTAAGTTAACTGCACTGAAAAATGATGAGAAAAATAACATTACATTGCTGTGAAAGTGAGAACAAAGGTTCAGATTTTGAGTGAAAGCTGTGTTGTATCTGTCCATTGTTTGCAAATCGATTGAAATTTAAGCTGTGATTATTTATTTCTCTTTATCATTTTCTTGGCATGCACTAGGGTTGCCAACTTTCAATACCTGGAGATTTTGACATGCACAGGTACTCAGCAAGTAACTACAGAATTTTCCCTTAAATTTTGTGTTTCAGAAGTGCATCCATTGCAAAGTCTGACAACTCCCCTGGTTACGCAGCCTGAAATCTCTTGTTTTCAACATGAAAGAGACTTTGAAAATACAGTCTGGATGAATAGTAGCCAATGCACCAACCAGTTCTGTGTTAATCATCCATTTGTAAAAGTAAATTTTTAATAATTACAAAAAGGAAACCTGTCCACATCTTAACATTAGAATGTAGCACAACATCATAACATAAAGACAGCTAATCAATCATTGAAACAACTGGGAAAGTGCAAATGTTTGGAAGAACACAACCAGAATAAAATTACACTCATGAAGAAACATAAGCAGATAAAATTTGGGGAAAGCTTTCAACCATGCAGTTGAAAATCTGTTAAGAAAATCAGAAGAGCAGAACTATACAAAGTAACATTTCGCATGTTATTTTTATTGGCGAAAAACTTGTGTATCTTACATTATGGGGGGAAAAAAAAATTGGATCCTAAGTATTTAAGAACAGAGTGCTGAGGAGGATACTTGGACATCAGAGAGAGAGAGAGAGAGAGACCGGAGTAAGTTGCACGATGAAATTCATAATTTGTACTTTTAACCAAAGATGATTAGGGCAAGGAGATGCAAAGTGTGGGCCAAGTAACAAAGTTGGGAGAGAAGAGGGTTTCAGCATGAAAACTTTGAACTCCTTTCTTTTGTGGCTTCTTGGCCCTTTTGGTTTAGGCTTAGCCTCTCTCAAAGTTACTGTCCATTCTTTGGAACACCTAGGTATAAAAAGGTAAAGTTTTCCCTGTGCTTAACTAATTGAGCACTATGCCATGAAGGTGTACATAGAGTAAAATTATGCCTTTGTTGCCAACACTTACTTAATGTGAATTTCTGCATGCAACTCACATATAGACATGACTCACTGCATTCAGAAATGCAGAGAAATAACTGCTGACAAAAAAATGCATATCATGACACTGACAATAATAATTATTTTCAACAGATTTTAATAAGTAACGTAAAAATGGCAGTGCAATAAAAATACATCAGATATAAATAATCAACCACTGAAATCTAAGATGCTTTTAAATTGAAATATTCCCCAGTTTCGGCAGAGGTGAAGCTCGGATCTTGAGATCCAACAAAACCCAGAGAGATGGCAACCCTGGCATACTTCCTCCATTGACATTCAAGTAACTGAACTCATGATCATTGTGTGCTTGAAGACTACAGATTCTCGATGGCCATAATTGTTTAGCTTCATCCTTTATTTCAGTCTTTGTATTTGCAGTGGAAGCATTTTTGGGTAGTTCAAATATTTTGTACAGTGGCATATATCATATATGTTACAGGGGTGTGTAAGGAGGGTTAAGTCAGCAAAGTGAATTAATTGGATTTTTCAATTGACTTAATCATTCCAACCACACTATGGCCCTAGGGTTAACTCAGCCTCTAAAACAAATGAGTACCTGGAGTCTTCCTGGGCGTAAAGGGTGTCTGGTACATAAAGCTGACAACCCCACCAACATCTGTGTCCCGATTGACTAGAAAATGTGGGAGCCTTGACATCTCACAACCCTATGAGCCTCCAGAGCCTGTTACAGGGACAGCTTTTTGTATGATCATTTTTAAAGATTATATTACAAGCATGGAAAACATGATTACATCTGTATGTCTATTAGGCTATAGTTCGTTTGTATGAAAAATATTATACAAAGTGTTCCTGGACTAGGAAAAAAGGAAATGCTGGCTTAACTTACTCAGTTTTGGCTGCCATCTTCACAATAGTCTCCTTGGGAACGTATTCAGCAATCCCATAATTTTTTCATGCTTTAAAGCACCATAGAAGTCATTTTCCTTAATGGTGTAGGGTACCGCTTGTGAATTCCTTTGAATGTCAGACACTGCTTCAAAACATTCTCCCTTCAGTTTCAACTTAAATTTAGGAAACAAAGCAAAATCACAAAGGGCTAAGTCCAGCAAGTAGAGAGGATGGGGAACAACAACCACGTTGTTGTTAATCACCAACTCTGTGGTTTTCATGGACATATGGGCAGGCACATTGTTGTGATTAAGGAGCAATGCGGTGCATGTTTAAAATTTTCTGTTAAGATCTCCAGGAAAATTCCATAACTGATCCCAGCTCATGGATTGTTCGATGATAGTTTCCTTTCACAAGTTCTCAATTTTTTTCAAAATTTTCTGTCGTTGTGCTGGTGCTTGGTTGCCCTGAACGTTTGTCATCTTCAACTGACACTTGACCAGTCTTGAAATGTGAATGTCATCCAAAAACCGCTCTCTAGCTTAAAGAATGTGCTCCAGAAACCTCACAAAGCATTTTAAGTGTTTCAGTAGCAGATGTACCAAGCTTCATACAAACCTTGATGCAGACACTTCGCTCGATTTTGCCATCCATCATAGACAAAGCAAAACATGAAGTCGAAAAAGCACTCATGTAAAAATAATGTGCATGGGTCATGTGGCAGACTGATGCAATAGGCTTGCTGATATGTGACCTTTTCCTCCCCTCTCATCTTTCACCGAGGCAGTTACAACAGTAACAGTCCAGGAACTTTCTGATACAATCTCATATGTGTTTTGTGGGGTTTTATGTAGTTTTGTCATTACTCCGATGACAACCCACTTCTTCGGAACAGTTTGTTGGTCCTGAAAAGGACCGTGGTTGTTGAGATGCTTGACCGGTGAGGTAGCGCGGCACGCGCCGGTAGGGAGAGAGGTTAGTTGCGGTGAGTGGACTGGCCGCAGTGTGGCTGTTGCTTGATCACGGTGCGGCAGATGGTGGAGGTTGCTTGATCGCAGTGCGGCGGCTGCTGGTGAAAGTCTGGTCATTGAGCGCGGTCGTAGGAGTGATGAGGCAGTGGCTACGCCAGATGCCCAGTGGGTTGGACAGGGACACGACCACCGGTGAGTCCAGGCGAGGTGCCCCAGTGAGTCGGGTGTGAGAGAGCCGGAGGGCCGAGGCAGTCGTGCCTGGCACAGCCTGCCGATGCCTCCAAAGACCGAGCGCTGGTGACAAACCCTGCTGGCTGGTGTTGCTTGAGTGTGGCTTGATCGTAGACTGAAGTCAAACTGATGCTGCCTGTTTCGGGCTGCTCCTTTTTATACACTGCTCAGTGGGCGGAGTGAAACTTGAAATTGAGGAAGAAGAATTTGCAGGGCACTGATTGGCTAGCGCGCGTGATGATGTAGATGCGGGGCTAGCAGTGAGCGTAGTATAAATGCGAACGTTTTGAGCAATTTGATTGGTTAGTGCGCGTGATGGTGAGAAGTAATGTGAAAAGTGTGCGTTGCAGAAAATGCGTGATAATGTAGGATGTTCCCACAGTTTAAAAACCATTCTTTTTCCTCATGGGGTGGGAGACATTGTAGTAACAAAATAACGTAAAATATTACTTAACCTCCCATACACATAAGAAGAAAATGAGATGATATATAGAGAGAAGAATTAAGTAATTTACTGTTGACTTAATTTTCTTTACACCAAACTTTAAAAAAAAAAAGTAACATTTCTCAGAACATGGAATGTAGGGGCTTAGTTCCAGTACATCATATGTCTGATCCTTCTATATCCACATGAAGGAAAATTAACATGATTTTCACAACTTGCTGACTTAACTCTCTTTATAGACATCCATGATATTTATAAACTCCAGAATGGCAGACAGTGTATGCAGCCATAGAGAAGTGTTTCAGCTTGCTGTTGTGAATGTCTACATTATCACATTGTATGTTTGCACACTAGGATGTTTTATTTATTTCCAAGTTTTCATGATATGCATTGATTCTTGCTTCAGTGAAAGTGCAAAGAAAAGACATGTCAATGAATAATTTCTAGCATGCAGTTGACTGGTCTTACCTTAGAAACTGTCTTTGGTTCAGAGATTCTGTGTGATATTGGAATATTATGTGAAATCCCTCTGCTTATGTTGTTTAAATTTTTTCACAAATCTCATTTCTTCATTTTCTTCCATTTCAGACATTAATGATAATGAGACTTTGGATAAATTAAAACATGTCAAGATCTGGAAAATGTAGAACATATATATACTGCAATCTAGAAAATTTCAGTATACACCAAACTGATTATTTTATGCAGATATGGAAATATTAATAATGATTCTTCAATATTACTATCAAACCCAACCTCATCAACAGTTATTGCAAAGGGACTAATTATGTTGTCCTGAATATTACCAAATTACTATATTCATTCAAAGTCTGTATGATTCTCATAAAAGTTGTTAATAATTTTGTAAAAATTGCTTCTCTTCTCTCCATAGAAACAAAGGAGATAGTGTCTAACATCATAATTTCTGTGCTACACTAAGGGACAAATACGTGTGACATTTTCATAACAATGATACAAGCCTTTTTAGTCATTCGAATCTTGGAGAAGGGCAATGTGTTTCAAGAATATGGAAATGATAATATTTTCAAAGGGGTGGAACTTTTATATTCCATGGAATGGGGTCTGATGTTGCCTATTGACCATGGAGTTAAAGGTTTTTTACCCCCAGAGATAACCGGCCTACTGAACAAACTGAGGGCATCTGTTTTGTCAATGCCATAATGTTGGTAGCCCTGCAGTAAATCCTGGGACAGATGTACCAGTACATATTGATTATCCAGCTACACTATTTTAATGTTCATTGTAATAATAATGCTTCCTAAACTTTACTGTTCATGATAATCTGTGTTTCTGTTACCACCTGAAAAAGCTTCTAACACTATTAATTATGTTCAGTTTAGTTTGATGATCTAGGATGTAACCTTGTTGATACAGTATGTTAGAATTAATTTAACTTATCTTGTATGTTGCCCTAGCTTCAGTACTGCCTCAAGTCTTCTGCATGCTGTGGAACTTAAAATGCTGTAGCAGGACTGACAAAGTTATTGTAACTGTCCCTTGTGACCATTGTGTAATGTGTATTGACAACTTAAAAGAGTATTTTGACCTTAAACCTTTAGTAGAATTACAGCATTGGCATTGTTTCCAATTAAAAGCAACAGAAAAGTTCCAGTTGTTGGACAACTTACAAACTAAACATGTTTGTTAGTTATTGCAGTCAAAAGAAGGAAAAAGAGGTTTTGGGGGGCTGGAGTAACTCTTCTGGTCCAGTGGATTGACGTGGGCATCATAGTGAGAGGCACTAGCCTATATTAAAAAAAATACAATTCTAAATCTTGTATTATTCAATTTCTGCACATCTTTATTATATAAACAAGGAGAGGAAATCCTCTTCAACACATTTAAAAATCTTATGCTTAATCTCTAATTTTTATTTTTATTAAATAATAATGTCATTAATCAGTGACTCTGTGTCATGATACGTTATAATAACGTTATATATAATATGGATATATGACTGTATTCTAATGGTTTTCTTCTCATCATGACAGAAGCAATGTTAAAAAGAAAACTAAATAACATATTATCATCAGATCTGTTGAGAGTCACTCGTTATTGTTACCAGAGGCTGAGTTAAGGTGCTCTTGCTCTTTTTATATATTAGGAAAACATATTGTATAAAATATAATGCTAATAATTAATTTATTTAAAAAGTCTATATAAGTGAAACCTCAAAGAGGCGTTCCTCTTTTCTCCAGAATAACATTGATTAAAACACTGCTGACTCAGGAATTATAAGACGCCACAATTCATATTGTACTTGATCAACTATTAAAAAGTCTGCAGAAAGACACATACATATTAAAACATATGAAGTATAACGATCTAATCAAAATTATTTTAATTATCTGTAATGAACAAACTGTGTAACTATTTATAATTGCATTTCATGCTGCATAAACTTTCATTCCTTTTTGGCGCGTTCGCAACATAAACTTGAAGTATACACCCATCAGCATAGTTATGTGTGTCTATCTATCCAAATCTAACCGCTCAAGAAGTGCTGAAGTATTCTCATTAAATTTCATATTGGGAGTTTCACTTAAATTTGTCAAAATATTCCATTTTTAGTTAAAATGGGACAAACATAATGGGTTACGTGAAGACTTATATGTGTATCCAGCAAAAGTCAATACTATTTGTTGTGGTGAAAAATGTTTCAGAAGAGAGTCATAGAGAAGGATGAAACACACATTTTGTGATGGTCAAAACTAACAAAAGGGAGCGAACGTGCCAAAACTGTTATGCTGTGCATACTTTTCCTAACTTATTTATCCCTATAAAGTGCATGCAGTTTGCCACACATAACTAAGTAATTCTGCACTAACCTGTAATTTAAATTAACAACGTGAAAATGTGGTAAGTATCATATTTACTATTAATATATTTTTTAAGACAGCTTCATAGGTACCTTCTACCCATCATGCTCAGCTGAGTCATGAAATGTTACCTGTATCCAGTGCAACATACTCTCCTATTTCAGGTGTATGAAAATGTCACAGCCAGTGTATGTGTTATCAGGCCACTCCCTTTCCACTTTATCACATTCCAAACTCAGAGAAGGAAATGAGAAGGGATAGGTATGGTAGTGCTAATTTTTCCTGCCTTGTGTGAAGGTCCATTTTTACCCTTTGCTAAGTATAATTAGGATGAGATGTGCTAGGTATGTAGCACGAACGAGGGCAAAGATGAATGCATATGTAGTATTGGTGGGAAAGCAGAAGGAAAGAGAACACTAAGAAGACCAAGACATAGGTGGGTGGATAATATTCAAATGGATCTTTGAGAGATAGAATGGGGTTATATGGACTGGATTGATCTGGCTCAGGATAGGGACCAGTGGAGAGCTCTTGTGAACACGTTAATGAACATTTGGGTTCCATAAAATGTAGGAAGTTCTTGAATATTTGCACAACTGGTGGCTTCTCAAGAAGGGCTCAGCTCCAAGAAACTGGTTTCTTGGAGCTTGACTGTATGGTCACTTGCTGATGGCAATAAAGTGGTGATGGACACAATTGAAGAACATTTAGAAATGCTGCAGCAGAAATTCAATAAGTATTTTGGAGAGAGTGTACAAGACTTTGACTGGGTTCGTGATCCATTCGTTGCGAATTCGGAACATCTTCCTATTAATATACAAGAGTAATTTGCAGATTTAAAAGCAGACAGAACTTTGAAATTAAAACTTCTCGAAGTGCCTTTGGATACGTTTTGGTTGGCAATAAGGAGTGAATACCCGGCCATCTCCGAGATGGCACTTAATGTGTTATTGCCATTTTCAACTACATATTTGTGTGAACTGAAATTAAGACATCAAAATCCATCGTTGAAGAAATGAGACTTGAGTTGTCAACGATTCCACCACGGATCAGTCGCCTGTGTGCAGCTACACAGGCGCAAGTATCACATTGAAGGTATGATTAGAATTACTGTATTTACTACACTCTACAGTGAATTAAAGTTCATTAATTGTTAATAAACACAGGAGTCAATTTCTGTTTAATGATAATAAAATAACAATATAATATTATAATAAGTTTATCATGTTACATATTTATATTAATTGTCTGATATCATGTGTTTTTGAGGGACATAACATTTTGGTGTGCCGTATTAAGTTATGGATACTTCATGGTGTGCCACAAGTAGAAGAAGGTTGCGGAACACTGCTTTAAATGACGCATATCAAAAATATTATAATCCTTCTGAACATTTGTCTGTAGATGAAATAATTGTCAAATTCAAAGGGAGGGTGGTTTCAGACAGTACATTCCTAAGAAACACAAACGTTTTGGAATCAAAATCTACAAACTCTGTGATGCTGCTGGGTATACTTATGACATGAAGATTTACTTAGGGAAAGACAGGACACGTGCCGACCAAGATGTGACAGCGACACATGCTATGGTTAGGGACCTCTACGGAAGGGTTGAGGGAGTAGGCCACAAACTGTACATGGACAATTTCTTTTCATCATCAGACTTGTCTGACTTACTAATGACGAAGAAAATAAATTACTGTGGGACATTCAGACCGAATCGGAAGACTTTTGCAACAGACAACTTTGATTGAAGAAAGGTGACATTCGGGATAGGGTGAGAGGGGACATGACAGCACTAGTTTGGAAGGATAAACGTGACATTCATATGTTGACAAACCAGCAATTGTTGCGGATTACAAGCACATGGGATGTGTCGACAAGGCAGATGGAATGACAAACAGCTATTCCATCAGTCATCGTACCTGGAAATGGACAAACCAATTGTTCTTCCATCTCCTGGATCTGACGATTCTGAACAGTTTTGTCATGTTGTCATGCTGGGGTGCAAAATTGTCACATCGAGACTTTTGTCTCACCCTTGTGCGAAATATGCTGGAACCTGCTGCAAGGGGTCCACCTCGCCCACAACGGCCCATAGGTCGACCTCCTGCTCTGTCATCTACAATATGTCGATTAGGGGAAGCCAATTGACATCACTGGCCAACTTCCCCAACCACGAGACTGAACTGTCGTGTGTGCTCTTCACGTGGAAAGAGGAGAAATTTCTGAACAAAGTGCATAAAATGCGACGTTGGACACTGCATTTTCGGGTGTTCACAGGAGCACCACACGAAGGCTGGATTCAGTTAGATGATGCAGGAGTGAAGCCTGTTTACTTATCAAGCTGATGCCAAAAAAGAATGTAAGTAAAACAAAGATTTCTTTCTTAAAATTAGTTTTTCAAAACACTGTGCATGTGCGTGGACTACACGTCCCATATGGCGCACTTCGACCACGACGACTACACTTTAAATGTCCCATATGGTGTACTTCGTCTCTTAAAGGTTAATGACTATTACTACAAGTTAAATTATGAATTACTGTTTTCAAAGGCTCACAATGAAGATACTGGCTACCCCAAATATCAAGAATCAGGTTTACTGCTAACCTGAGCAACGGTGACTACAGCAATACATTCTGGGGGCCCAGCTGGGCCATCACACCAGTTCCTGTTGTGGTATAAGGAACAGTTTGGCCATTGATCCCAAAGTAGAGATACAACCCAAAATTACAGGAACAGGCACTTGATGTGTCAGTATTGCTTCCAAAAACATGTTCCTAACTGATACATACACTTACCTGGATGCTCATACCTTTTCCATGTTGATTCCTTTTAACATGGAAAATATTTTGTACACAATTTTATTACCTCTCATCACAAATTATTATATATTCCTGCCTACAATAATTATTCAGTGTTGTCAAGTAAAAAAGTAAAATGCAATTCATATAGTTGAATCTTCATAACTCCTATTTTGACACAGAATCACGATAAAATGTATATTCTTGTGATATCTGTGTAATGTGTTACACTCCACATGGAGTGAGGTGACATGACAGATCCCAGGAACTTCTGGAAGTGAAGCTACTGGGCCTATTCTGCGCTCAAGATGACACAGTTCTGTGGCCCATCTTCACTTCATGGCTATGAACTGATGTAAGCTTCCATGTCTGGTTTAATATAACTGGCAGAGTTGACATATCTGACCAAAGAGGGGAGAAATATTGTATGACAGCCTCAAGACACTTTCCTAAGCTGAGCTGCTATCTGTGGAATTTAAAAGCACTAACTAAAAAATTCAAAGATGGGGAATATATTGTAATCACTAATAATAGACAGTATATCATTTTCAGAGGAATTACTATGACAGAGATCTAAACAGTAACCTCTACAAGTTTGATAGCTGTAATGATTTCTTACGTTGTTCTTGATGCAGACAAGTCATGGGGAATTTAGTACTTGAAGACCTCAAACTGAATATTATTGTCAAGTGGTCAGCATTCCTGCTTCTTATTTGGGTGGTCATAGTTTTCAATTCAGTATGGAGAGCAACCATACTGTTCCTATTGTAGTAGTCCTTGGTTCTTCCAGGCAAATGCTGTGAAAGTACCTCTATTTAGATTGTGGGAACATCCCACATTATCACGCATTTCTGCAACGCTCGCTCTTCACATCACTTTTCACCATCACGCGCGCTAACCAATCAGATTGCTTCAAACGATCGCATTTATACTACGCTCGGCGATAGTCCGCGTCTACACCATTACGCGCGCTAGCCAATCAATTCTTGCTCCTCACTTTCGAGATTGGCTCCGCCCCACCGACCAGCGTATAAAAGAGCAGAGTTATTCAGTTCTAAGCAGTTCAGCTTCAGTCTACAAGCTACTCACATCAAGCAACATAAGCCAGCAGGCTTCGTCGCCAGCGCTCGGTCTTCGGAGACATCGGCAGGCTTCGCCAGGCACGACTGCCTCGGCTCGCCAGCGCTCTCACACCCGACTCACTGGGGCACAGCGCCTGGACTCGCCGGTGGTCGTGTTACGGTTCGACTCACTGGCCATCTGGCGTAGCCACTGCCTCATGGCTCTTACGACCGCGCTCGACTAGCCTTTCACCACCAGCAGCAACCTTCGCCATTTGCCGCGCAGCGATCAAGCAACCTCCAACTCACGCTGCCGCACGGCAACCAAGCAACCTCCAGCCACGGCCGCATGCGGCCAGGCCACTCGCCGCAACTAGCCTTTCTCCTTACCGGCGCGCGCCGCGCTACCTCACCGTCAAATCATCTCAGCAACCACGGTCCTTTTCAGGGCCAACAAATTGTTCCGAAGAAGTGGGTTGTCATAGGAGTAATGACAAAAGACTACACACGTTGACAATAGAGAGCCCCACAAGATTATGCCTACTTCCTTGCATATACATACCTTTACCATAATCATGCTACAGGCTGATGTTACAATCTCTGCAGTTTGAAAAATGTTAGGTGTTGTTAATGAACCCAAGAATCAAGCAACAGTTGCAATGTGACTTTGACTTTTAACTGACAGTTTAGTCCCCGTGAAGTGTCCAGTTGGAAGAAAGTGACAGTGTGTCAGATAGTATTTGTGAACTGCTTTAACCAGTTGTATAAAGGTCCAATAAATTCAATCATGAAATTCAAAATCCCATCTTATTAGTCACGCAAACCCAGGACATGTGACAGACATGTGACACGTGCACTCTCCTCATGTTTTCATAGTGCAGTTCTTAATTATGTGAGAAGAGGAGACATTTTACTTTTTCCCCTCTACCTAGGGACACAGGGTGACAGAACGCTGCATATTCCACTTCACATGAGGAACAATCAGACTGAATCGAGGCAGGTACATGTCAGTGTTGATAAGTTTCTTTTTCATCGGAAAATTACTGCACGAGTGAAAAATATTTAATTCTGAGCCCCCTTCTGAATGAATCATCCTATGCCATAAAATTATTTATGAGACAATAATACAATCAGAACAGTTACAGATGAATCAAGTAGGTACCACAAAGGAGCTAACATTTTTGTACAATAATGACTAAAAAGCCTAAAAGTCAAACAATTTTTTACATTCAAATCTTTATTTGATTAGAATGCATAAAGACCCTGTATATCTTATGACATTGGAAAAACTACATTACTCAGTGCAAAACAGCATTATGGTATGATACTTTGCTTCAGCAGTTAATGAACTAACTTGATAACCAAAACTAAACTAGGAAACCTCACTGCTACATAACTATACATTGTATGAATTGCAGTGCTGCATAAATTAACAACTTCTGTAACATGACAGGAAAATATATTACTGTACAATGAATTCCAGAAAAAAAAAAACATACAATTGCTTATAAAACTCTAGTAGCAAGAGCAGTAATAGGAGCAGAATACAACTAATAAATGCAGTTGCAGGCATAAACAGTATATGCTGCAATAACACAGCCAACAATGTGTGGATGTATATAAATTGTTGTTTATATACAGGGTAGGAGTAGAATACAACTAATAAATGCAGTTGCAGGCATAAACAGTATATGCTGCAATAACACAGCCAACAATGTGTGGATGTATATAAATTGTTGTTTATATACAGGGTAGGAGTAGAATACAACTAATAAATGCAGTTGCAGGCATAAACAGTATATGCTGCAATAACACAGCCAACAATGTGTGGATGTATATAAATTATTGTTTATATATACAGGGTGTCCCTAAAAGAATGGTGGGATTTCATTGCCATATATATCTGTCAGTTTTTGGTGATGAAAAGCAAAACGTATACGGATTCATAACGTGGCTCTCAAATTTTCATTTTGTATATCACACTCTTTCCTAGTTCCATTTCTGACAGGCAAACGATGGATTGGACGTGCTGCAGGTGAAGATGCCCCCCTTCTCCGGTGGCCACCCCTGTACCCGGATTTCTTCTTGTGGGGGTACATGAAGGATATGGTTTATGTACCCCCATTGCCCCAATCACTCTAGGATCTCCGAAACAATCAATTGTGCTGTGGAGACCATCACACCTGAAATTCTGCAGCGGGTGTGGCAGGAATTGGACTATCGCATTGATGTGTGCCAGGTAACGAAAGGTGCCCACACAGAGGCACTTTGATGGCTGCACATAAAATTTGGACAATTAAGCTTCCGATTGACGCATGTTATGATTGTACACGGCAAGAAATACGAAATATATATGTATCTGAAACCCCACCATTCTTTTAGGAACACCCAGTATATAAAACAGAAACCCAATGAAATGTTAATTATAAACATTTCTGTACAATCAACAAATTTCTCACTAAATATTTTATTCAGTAAACTCTCAATTATCTGTGGTAATCAAGCAGAAGTGCCTTCAATAATCCAAAAATCTGTAACTATCCGCTATCCACACTGCATTCAGCCCTGAAAATCATTTAATTATTACTTACTGTTCACTAGACACTTAAGTCAGATATATCTCCAACAGATGAAAGCACCCCTTGCTCACAAGTAGGATTCTGTTCCGGAATAATAAAACAGAAATTATGCAAGAAAGTAAGATAATTGAGAGGCTCCTGTATCATTTTCTTGCGTTAACCTATCAAGAGGCATTTGATATTTTATATTTCTCACTGATACTCTATATTGAAAAATAAAAATTAGAACAGCAGGCCTTATGCAAATTAAAGAGAGATGTGTGAAAATAAAATTTTTATATTGAAACAATCTTGAACTTAATGTCCATTACTAACCAAAATGGACAACTCACGACAAGGCCTCTCCATCTTAACAGTTAATCCCATTTTCAAAATTGATTTATAAAACTCACAAGCTACATACACAAAGAATGATCTGAAGTTCTGCGGCCAAACTTCCGGAAGCTGCTGAGGAGATAATTTGGAGTAGAAAATATATATAAATTCTTGTTTGGTCACCCTTATCAATTTATGTGTTCCTTTCTTTTAAGAAAATGAAATAATTGTCCATTGACATTTACTTTCTGTATTTATTTCTCTTACTTACAATTAATGAAATGCAGAGATTCCGAAGTTATTATCTTTTATTGGTCTAAATTTTACATTACTTTTAACACAAATATTTGACTGTGAAGTGGGGACTAGCATAGTGTTCTAGGTATTTCTTCACGCAAAGTCATCAACGTTACCTCATGCACCTTTCACAGCCATTGTGGAGTCCATGACGTAAACCAAATGTCTAGGTTGGCCCCTCCGTCTATCGCAGCTACCTGGGTAGGACTGATCAGTCATCATGATTGTGTCCTTCGCATCATAAACGTTCATATATCCTCATATGAAAAAAAAATCAAGTTCCACCTTGTGACATAACGAAAACACCTACACATGAATAAACAAAAGAGTAGACTAAAAGTTTGAAATGCCATGATTCTGGAATGGTGGTAAATTGTGCTGTTTGTTTATATTTTCTACTCCAAATTACCTCAACAACCTCTTTAATGTCTGACTCTGAACTACCCTGAGTGTGTGTGTACACATATACAAATGTGTAACATAAAAAATGTTGTGTCACACAGCTCTCTAAATTCTGGATTAAACATTTTTCTTATCCAAGAAAAAGACACTAATTCCAAAGAGTAAAATATTTCTTAGGGATCAGATTTTTTTTTCAGCTGGCTATACATTTACACCATTAGACCCCATCCTCAGCCAAGCAAATCCAGTCCACACCTTCTTTTCTTAAGATCCTTACACCTAGTCTCAGAAGTGCTCTCTTCCACATGCATTTTCAAATTAAAATTCTGAGTACATTTTCCACCTCATGCATGTGTGTCACACATCATGTACACTTCACCCTCTTCATTCATCTAACAAAAACTGTTAAAGAGTACAAATTGTAAAGCTTCTCATTATGTAATTGTCTCCTCTTTACTTCCCCTCTTATGTCCATTTATTCTCAGTGTGTTTCTAGAACACTTTTACTCCTGTGTCTTTGTTCTTATGCATTCATAATCTGCATTTAATGTGTAATACTGACTTTTGGGGTTTATCCAGATTGTACGCTGAGACAGTTCTTGTGTTCCGCCATATATTGCAGTCACTGCATTCAGGGTGAATTTGGTGGAAAGACGCAGCAGATAATATATAGGTCTTGCACTTGACTGCAGGTGAAGATGTGAAACATGCTGCTATTCTAGGGACAGAGTAATGTGCTTACAAAAAGGGATTTGAAGAAAACACATTCTTAACCTCAGCATTAGAATGTGAGTGGTCATGCATTGGCCACCTTACCCCGGGTACCCACTGGACACAAGGGCAGGTGGGTCCCAGTGCTGGTCCGGTTGCTGTTGAGACAAGAACCTCAATTCCCAAGCCATGCAGCCCACAGTCCAGCACTACACTAACTGTGCTAATCCTGGCTCCTTCCAGATAATATTGGGCAGTAACTGTGGATGTATGCAACAGCTTAAGACATTATTGCACTTGATATCACGCTTTATGTTGGTGGTGTATTCAGCTACTGATGATCATAGGTTTTCTAGCATGTCATCTCTGATATATTCCAATATTCTAGTGGAGATATAACAGCTGGTTTGGTCTGCACATGTGGCACAGTGTCAATTGGTCAAACTGGCCATCACATTTATATCAGAATATCAGAATACATCAGACACCACACTAGAAAATGATCATGACAGTCAAAGACTCTGAGCCTAAGCACAGCACTGAGTTCGATGAAACTGAAGTCTTCACAAACATTCAAATATATTGTTGCCACATCATCAGGGAAGCAATCAAAGCAGTTGAACGTCCAACAAATTTAAATTTGAAGACAAATACAATTTAAGCCAAGTCCTAACACTGTGGCTATCTCAGAGGAGTATCCTACCTCCATCTTCAGGGTATAAGCAGGCAGTTATATGCAACTGAAACAGTGGTACCCACCTATTAGAATACAGCATGGTGTCATAATCTGGAACACAACAATATGAGCCTTCACTTTTGTGAAAAATGCAAAGTGGGGTGTAGTCTGGCTGCATCTGTTTTCCTTCAGCCCTTCTCAACCCATTTACCTCGCCTTCCTGACACTTGGCTGAGTATCCCCTGCTATATCCAACTTAAGCTGGACTGCACAACACACACAAGAACATTATTTTCCATACATTGATTCTGTAGAGCAGTTAGTCATTGTATCCAAAGGTAGTACACAGAGAGAGGGGGGAGGAGGTAAAGCTATCCCTGTTAAGGGCTGAGGAGGCACACAGGGTTGTGAGACATCAAGGTCATCCAATAACCACGCTGGGAATCAAAAATGCAACCTATCTTGTGGCATAGTGCCTCAACCAACTATGCTACTGTATGCACCTGTATCCAAAGGTGGCAAATATATTAATGTTTCCTTGTGTTTGATCCCATGTTTCACAGTTACACCGAATTCTTTATCCTGTTTTCAATAAATACAGAGTCTAACAGTGTCTGTATGCATTGTATACTGTATTGTGAGCAAGGAGCCCAAGAACGAATTCAGTCAACACATTTACTGTTCAGCGAAGATTCCAAAGATGACTTAATTGCAGAGATTCATTCCAGTTACTTGACTGAGGTGGACTTGCTCTTGAAATAGCCATGATAACATTGCAGATGATGCCAACACACAAACATGACCAAGTTATAATTCACCTATTCTCAAATGTACCTGAAAAGTGGGTCTATATGTGACATTCAAAACAACAATGAGATGATGTAATTTGTGAAATTATTTATTACAAAAGACTTTCTTCAGTGTCTGTGTCATCAAACCAACCAGTAAGCTACTCAAGTTATTAGTACTAAAAACACTCCTTCTCAAAACATTCACTAAGTCAGACACAGATTTGAGTACAGTGCCAGGAATGAGGAGGGGTTTAGGGATTGATATTTGATGACAGCATAATCTTTAACTATACTGTATTTGGGATCCTGCGTCTGAACGCCCCAATGCTCTGAAACCATTTTGAGAATATGCTATAATTTGTTCAATCAGTAAAAGCAGCAGGTATCATACCAGTAGATATACTTGTATATTACACAAAATGAGCCATATATTTCAGAAACTGACAATTTTTTTCAACTATCTGCATTCCTTTCCCACCAAAACCTAACCCTTCATGATGGATTAGCATGGAGATGATAAGATCCCAACAGTTCCAACACATTTTGAATTATGGTACCAATGGCATGCCCTTTAATGTTGCTGATTTATGCTACTGAACCCGTTACAGTAGCAACAATATGGAAGAACAGCTGCATGAACAAAAAGCAAAAATGTATGTGAAACAAAGGGGCCACCATGCGTCTACCAACTGCATGAAGTTAAACGTTAAATAGCTGAGTAATATCAAGGGTGGCCGGTGGTCTAGAGGTAAGGTGTATGGTTTAGAAGTTACGTGGTTGGAAGACATGACTATTTTTGTGAAAAAAAGAATGTAAGAAATTTGTGCATGTAGGAAGCAAGTGGTACTATATGAGGAAGGTGAAGGTAACGAATTTGTATAGATCTGGTGGTACGTGGGTAAGACATTGGCGTAGAATTGGAAAGGTACCGGGTTCTAGACCACGGTGTCTTTTGTCAATAGAAATTGAAAAGTGAATAAATAAATACGATTTTTCTGCAGCTATAAACCAAGTCGTATAATATAAGGATGATCGCAGTCATGTACTCTATAGATGTTCTGATGGTCTAGCGGTAAGACACCGGCGTTGTAAATTCAAGGTTGGTGGTTCGAATACAGGAGTATTTTCGTAATGAGATTTTTATGGAATTATATTGCGAAATGTAACATAAGAGGAAGATTAAAGCTCAAAAATTTCTGTGGCATCGGTGGCCTATTGGTAAAACACCGGCGTAGTGAACAAGAGTTTGATGGTTCGAGACCAAGTATAGTTTTGTGATTTAGAAAGTAAGTTAATTGATTTTTCTGGAATTATAACCGAAGATGTAGCTTAAGAGGAAGATAAAAGAAAATAATTTTCAGTGGTGCTGGTGGCTTAGGGGTAAGACATCGGCCTAGTGTTCAGAAGGTCCCTGGTTCAAAACCAGTAGGATTTTTGTGAAAAATAAAATGGAAAGAAATTAGGAGATAGGGTAAAGGAGGAGGGAGAGATAGAGGGAGGGACCGGGGTGAGGGAAGATTTTTTTTTTTTTGCGGCCGCTCATTAAGACACTCAACCTAAGCGGGTTTTATTAAAATCCACATGGGATCAAAAAAGAAAAAAGTTTGGCCCACCGTCCGCCCACCAACCACCCGCCCTTAGGGGGTGACTTTGACTTATTCATTTCAGACCAAATTCTATGAGCGAGATTTAGCAAGAAAATGTAATATAACTGCAGCGCATTCTGTTGACTAGAACCTCATGGAAAGCCACGAAGTGAAGTAAACAACGTAACATCATAGTTTCTTACGACCTGACTTATTGTGCTGTGCCAAGCCGCTCCACCAAAAATTCATTTTATAGGGCTAGGTCGCCAGTCACCGAGGATGAGATCATGGAAGCCTGGCAACCCACCCGTGCCCACCCTTACAGTCATGCAGCAATTTAAATACTTGACACAAACTTCATCAGCGAGATTTAACACAAAATTAAATAACACTGTAGCGCCATCTGTGGAGTGATGTTCAGAATGTTCAGGTTTCAATCCACAGATGGCGCTACAGTGTTATTTAATTTTGTGTTAAATCTCGCTGATGAAGTTTGTGTCAAGTATTTAAATTGCTGCATGACCGTAAGGGTGGGCATGGGTGGGTTGCCAGGCTTCCACGATCTCATCCTCGGTGACTGGCGCCCTAGCCCTATAAAATGAGTTTTTGGAGGAGCGGCTTGGCACAGCACAGTAAGTCAGGTCGTAAGAAACTATGATGCTACGTTGTTTACTTCACTTCGTGGCTATCCACGAGGTTCTAGTCAACAGAATGCGCTGCAGTTATATTACATTTTCTTGCTAAATCTCGCTCATAGAATTTGGTCTCAAATGAATAAGTCAAAGTCACCCCCTAAGGGCGGGTGGTTGGTGGGCGGATGGTGGGCCAAACTTTTTTTCTTTTTGATCCCATGTGGATTTTAATAAAACCCGCTTAGGTTGAGTGTCTTAATGGCCGGCCGCAAAAAAAAAAAATCTTCCCTCACCCCGGTCCCTCCCTCTATCTCTCCCTCCTCCTTTACCCTATCTCCTAATTTCTTTCCATTTTATTTTTCACAAAAATCCTACTGGTTTTGAACCAGGGACCTTCTGAACACTAGGCCGATGTCTTACCCCTAAGCCACCAGCACCACTGAAAATCATTTTCTTTTATCTTCCTCTTAAGCTACATCTTCGGTTATAATTCCAGAAAAATCAATTAACTTACTTTCTAAATCACAAAACTATACTTGGTCTCGAACCATCAAACTCTTGTTCACTACGCCGGTGTTTTACCAATAGGCCACCGATGCCACAGAAATTTTTGAGCTTTAATCTTCCTCTTATGTTACATTTCGCAATATAATTCCATAAAAATCTCATTACAAAAATACTCCTGTATTCGAACCACGAACCTTGTATTTACAACGCCCGTGTCTTACCGCTAGACCACCAGAACATCTATAGAGTAGATGACTGCGATCATCCTTATATTATACGACTTGGTTTATAGCTGCAGAAAAATCGTATTTATTTATTCACTTTTCAATTTCTATTGACAAAAGACACCGTGGTCTAGAACCCGGTACCTTCCCAATTCTACGCCAATGTCTTACCCACGTACCACCAGATCTATACAAATTCGTTACCTTCACCTTCCTCATATAGTACCACTTGCTTCCTACATGCACAAATTTCATACATACTTTTTCTCACAAAAATAGTCATGTCTTCCAACCACATAACTTCTAACTTCTCTAGACCACCGGCCACCCTTGATATTACTCAGCTATTTAATTACTGTTTGTCACACATGACAAATTTAGCATTCCCTGGTGTCATAAAACAGATGGAAGCAATAAAATCATTTGGTCTTCAGCTAGCACTGCTTACACTCTTCAGATTTTAGAATCTTTTGACTGAAGGACAGAAGAATGAAAGAATGGCTATTCAAGAGAAAGCTAGAGGGGTTCCTTCTTCAGTGCTAAGTAAGACCTTTCGTTATAGCTGCAAGAGATTATTGCCCTTTCTAGGGTCGTGTACAGACAGTTGCATCGTGGTTGAGATACAGAGTGCAATCCGTTTTCTGTGGGTTCATAGTTAAATCGAATACTGTAGTTTCATTTTAGCCTATGTATACATCAAGCAGATAACAAAAGATATGTACATCAAAGTTTTACTATATATTTTTAACACATTAATCTGCAGAATCTGCAATAAATGTACTGGGTCATGGATTAGTTTGGACATAAATCACACGTATATACTTTTTTTACTGTTGATCACTCCCCCCCCCCCACTTGGCACTACAGTCCCTGTGGTCATAGGCCTACCTCCAGGAAGTTCTCCGGTTGTGTACATAGGTATCCATTTAATTCCTCTATTATGGTTTTACTGAAGTTTGTCTGGCAATTACTACATTTAAAAGTAAATATTTAGGACTGTGCATGCGCTTCCACTTTTTTCCTTGGCACTACAGCCCCCGTGGGCCTAGGCCTACCTCCATGAACTTCTCCGTTCACTTCGATTTTTCTAGATCTTACACATTCAGTAGGACTCCTTGGGTGGGTGAGCAAGTCGTCGCAAGGCCTCTACCTATACACAAACACAGAAAAACTCACACACACAAACTAAACATCCGTGCCCTGCGTGGGATTCGAACCCACGACCCCGGTTTCCAAGCGAGCGAAGACAGTAGGACTCCTTGGGTGGGTGAGCAAGTCGTCGCAAGGCCTCTACTTGTACACAGACACAGAAAAACTCACACACACAAACTAAACATCCGTACCCTGAGTGCGATTCGAACCCACGACCCCGGTTTCCAAGCGAGCGAAGACAGTACATGCATTAGACTGCTCGGCTACCGTGACTGGCATGCGCTTCTACTAGCAAAAGTTTGAATTCCGGACTGTCCAAAACGGGATACTTCGGCCAAGACGATCATAGTCATCACTGGCTTGATCGCGGTACGTCTACCGTTAAAGATTGGTCGCTTGGGACCAACCTAAAACAGCGCGAAATAAAAAGGTAGCATCAGCTGCGAAGAGCAAAACCTGAACATTCGGGACTATGATTCCAAAAGAAGTCACTGAACGTCGGATCAACCTAAATATCACGCATCTATTTAAGCATTTGAGCCCAAGTTAAATCCGCGAGATTTAACCAGAAAATATGAAATAAAAACTTAGCGCCATCTGTGGAATAAAACCTGAACAGTCGAGACTAAAACCTCATGGAAAGCCACGAATTGTCAGCCCAACCTTGATATCACGCAGCTATTTAGCACTTGGGACCAAGCGCGAGTTAACAAGAAAAAATGAAATAAAAACTTAGCGCCATCTGTGGAGTATAACTTGAACACTCGAAACTAAAACCTCATGGAAAGCCACGAAGTGTCAGCCCAACCTTAATTTCACGCAGCTACACATACACGCGTGAGCACAAAGCAGTTGATGTGACGTAACAAAACCGCATTTCAAAACTAGAACAAGAATACATAATTATGCTAACGCTATGCAATATTGTTGCTGGAGAAAACGGCATATTGAGGTGCTTCATAACTTGTACTCTTCTCCAAGTATAATTAGTATGATCAAGTCAAGGAGGATGAGGTGGGCAGGTCATGTTTTACAGCTATTTTATCACCACGGAAAGCGCTATTAGACAGGACGGGCGTGGGCTCAACAGCCAGTCTTGAAGATGAGAAGTCCTGTGTTATGTTCCATGGGAATATACTGTGACATATAAACCCACTGCTACCAGCTGTTGCTAAGGAACAGCTCTGCGGACATGCTGTTTCTCCAGCAATGAGAGAACACTGAATAATGGAAGAGACATTTTCTCTGTGGTCCCTGCCAGGGCTATATAATGAGGACTAGCAGATCAGAATAAGTGCTGGGGCGGACTAGCAGCAATTTGGTAATCAGCCTGGACAGAGAGAGGATTTGTATATACTGGAAAAGGAATAATTTTCAGTGACATGCTATATGTGCATACATACACTTGACCCAGGCCAAGCACACTCATGAGCGACAAAGTCATCTTCTCATCAGAGAGGATGTTATATAAGGACCATGACCGCAAGGATTCTGTTGAGTCTCAAGGGCCTTGACATCAAAGCAAAGTGACTGGTGGTAAACCGCCACTCATAAAGTAAATCTTAAAAGCTAATGGTTCAGTCAGTTGAGAACTGCAGTTGTGGGAAGTGAGAAGCTGGTAGCTGAGGCCGGGGATCGTTCGGGAACCCAAAGGAAGTGGAAAATGTCTGCCACTGGAAGTTGTCACCAGGCAACGGCTAGTGAAGACTGAGAAGACTTTGTGTGCTGTAGTTACAGCGATCTTTGGAGTGGGTAACTCAGTGAGACTGTCGCAGTTATTTGTAGTTACTAGCATAAGTGTCTAATAAATCGAATTACCAATCCAAACCCTGTGTCTAGTCACAAACACGTGACAATATCAAATCCAATGCTACCTGTCTTAGTTCGACAGTGTAGCAGTTTTAACACAGTTTAATAAAATATTTGTAACATACCAAGACATCTGAAGATGGCAGTTTGGGGCCGAAACATGCAGTGTCAAGGTGTATAATGTTAAACTAAAAATTGCATGATGAATGGAATAGTGTCGTAATAATGACGGATGATAAATAAGTGACGTTAAGTTGAACAATTGCAATGTGATGCTGAAATACAGAATCGTAAATATTATGAGATTTAATATTCCCAGTGCTGAATACCATGGAATCCCTATTTAACAGGCCTCAATTTAACAGTTCCCCTCATTTAACATTCAACTTCAACAATCCCATGTCAATAACCTCAGTGTTAAATTACCTCCATGTAAGTTTTAACCCAGTTCAGTGTTCAAATTCACTGCTCCCATAAGAAACCTTAAATGAGGGTTTCACATTATTAAGATTATAGCCCTCTAAAATATGATGCTGTATAGTTTGGTAAATAAGTTTCAGCAGAAAACTGTGATTTTATAGACAGGTACCTACATTATGAACTTGTTTGGGGGTACAGGTACCTATCGAACCACACAGCGTCACATGACAGAAGACTGTAATCTTAGGAATAAATATTATTGTATTTAATGTGATTAGTACAGAGAAAAGTTGGGTATTAAATTATTTTAGAGTGAAAAAGCTAAAAAGTATTGTTGCTCTTTTCACTAAACAACTCTTAAAAATATAATCCCATTTAAAAGTTTATTGTAAGGAACAGTAAATCAAAGTGTGACAACACGTAAACAATATTCATTCTTACAGAGTGTTGCCAATATGTTTGTAGTTAAGATTTAATGTTATTTACAAAATTTTACTTTACAATTAGATTGTGTTATGGGAGATGATATACCACAGTTGCTCATGTAATGAATATATTTTCATACATTTAAAAGCATAGAATCCTGTTTTAGCCAGGGTCGATGATGAGCCTACACTGAATCTTGTATTCCAGTTAAAGTTACTGGGATGTAATAGGGCTATACTGGCGGGCATGTAGTTGTAGCCAGTAGTGTGGAATGTCCAGTTCTCACTAGTATTTTTATACTGTACTTGTAGTTATTGCTGTGGTATCCTGTAATTAATTGTGAGCAATAATGCATTATGCTTGGAGATGCTGCTTTGTGGTCATGGGTGTATATGTACCTGCGTGATATCAAGGTTTGGCTGATTCTTCGTGGCATTCCATGAGGTTTCAGTCTCGAGTGTTCAGATTTTACTACACGGATGGCACTAAGATTTTATTTCATTTCAGAACTTCCTGGAGGTAGGCCTATGACCACAGGGACTGTAGTGCCAAGTGGGGGGGGG
>NW_019744111.1:624923-672512 GCF_002891405.2 Cryptotermes secundus
TTGCGGCCGCTCATTAAGACACTCAACCTAAGCGGATTTTAATAAAATCCACATGGGATCAAAAAGAGAAAAAATTTGGCCCACCGTCCGCCCACCAACCACCCGCCCTTAGGGGGCGACTTTGATTTATTCAGTTGAGACCAAAATCTATGAGGGAGATTTAGCAAGATGTAATATAACTGCAGCGCATTCTGTTGACTAGAACCTCATGGAAAGCCACGAAGTGTAGTTAAAATACAGCATCTTAGTATCTTGTTGGGCTGTGCAAACCGCTCCTCTGAAGAATTCATTTTATAGGGTAGGGCAGGAGGTACTGAGGATTGAAGCTTGGGACCCCACCCTCAACCACCCTTATAATCACGCAGAAAGTTAATCACTTGGGACCAAAGTAACTGAGCGAGAGTTAAGAAAGTATGAAATAAAACTGCAGCGCCATCTTTTGAACATTAAAATAACATCCGTTCAACAGATGGCACTGCACTTTTATTTCATACTCCCTTAACTCTCGCTGATTTAGCTTGGTCACAAGCAATTAACTTTCTGCGTGACCCCGAGAGCGGTCGTGGGTACCATCCCATACTTCGTCATCTGTTGAGTAATGTTCGACGGATGGCGCTTTTTATTGTTTCATATGAATAGGAGTACTATGGGAGTGGTCCCATGCTTCGCCATCTGTGGAGTAATGTTCAACAGATGGCGCTGCTGTTTTTATTTCATATGAATATGAATACTATGGAGGCGTGGCACTTCACCCTCACCCGCTCTTGGGGTCATGCAAAAAGTTAATAACTTGACATCAAGCTACACCAGCGAGAGTTAACAAGAAAATATTTAAAACTGTAACGCCATCTGTTGAACAGACGTTGCTGTAATGTTCAACAGATGGCGCTACAGTTCTTTTCAATTCGTTTTTTACTCTCGCTCAGTTAGCTTCGTCACTATGAACGCACAGAAAACAGATTGCACTCTGTATCTAAGCCACAATACAACTGTCTGTTCACTATCAGAGAAAGGGTAATAATCTCTTGCAGCTATAACCGAAGGTCTTAAAACTGAAGAAGGGACCCCTCTAGCTCTTTTTCTTCAATAGCCATTCTTTCATTCTTCTGTCCTTTAGTCAAAAGATTCGAAAATCTGAAGGGTGTAACAAGATGTAAGATTTCCCACCAGAGAACCAAATGATTTTATTGCTTCCGTTTTATGACACCAGGGTCTGCTAAAATTTGTCAGGTGTTACAAACAGAAATGAATTTATAATGCAGAACTCTGTGAAGAACTGGAAAAATATTTTTGCAGTATGTATCAAAATTAAAAGAAAACAAATGAAAAAGGAGTATAATTCTTTGTATAACAATTTTCAAATCTCCTTTTATAATATGAGACACTATGTTCTTTGCTGATACAAACAAAGTTAATTCCATCCATTTATCATAAAAATTGTTAGATATAGCATTTTTAAACACAATGCTTAAAACTGTTTATGCACCCTAACAGGCATGACATTTAAACGCAGAGTAACAACGGGCATTTAAATAAACTCTGGCCAGCTCAAGCTTACTACCATCTCAAAAGTCCGGCGTTTAAAGGTGAAACTATAAGCATCTGCAGAAGGAGTACACAGTGCTCCATGATCCTTTCATAAAAAAAACTAAAAAGCGGCGAAAGAAAGTGTTCTACCTATCTGCAGCACTGCATTATGTAAATTCAATCCCGCTATTTCAAACATCAAGACCAAAATTAAATATAAGTAGAATAACACTCACTGATAATTCAACAACAGTTCTCATCATTCATTATATAAACTTCCCATGCTTTCACCCATATGACTTTCCAGTAATCAGACACATAAACAATGAACTGTAAACTGTCTCCTTTATACAGTATACTACACTTTACATATTCACATCAAAATATTAACAACAGTCATACAAGAAACATGACAGACTGAAACAAATGACTGGTCATTTGAGTGTGACCAACTACATGACTTATGTTCATGGAACGTTTTGATGCTAGACAGTTTATGGTAACCCAAAAATTAGCGATTCTGATAAATTTATACTTCACAAAGCTTTCCTTTAATATATAGAAGCATATCTGAATTTCATGAAAACTCTGTTACAAAATTTATGACTGGAAAATGACTTGAGATGCATTCCTGCATGACCAAATAGCACTGCCCACACTTCTTCTTTGTCAGCACACAGGGACAGCTTCTTCACGAAACTGCAAACTGTGAAAGCTGTGTACAATGTCAATCTATGTTCTTCTGTCCAAACCAACATGCAAAATTATAATGTCACAATCAGAGAAACTAGAGGGGATTATAGAAGATCCGAAACTGAACGACAGCAAGTACCCCAAGATTTAATTAAAAAAAATAATCATACTTCATAAGAAAGAGTCACCAAATTTTTAAAGTCACAGCTCTGAATAGCCAATAGAACATAAAAGTACAATGTACCCATGAAAGAATATGTACGGCCTATAATGAGAACATCAATATGAGGGGAGATGGGACAAAATAAGGGCACTTTTCTGGGACTTTGACCACAATTACTTATTCCTAGCTAACCGTGTCTTTTGCATGAACTCTAATTGCATGCTTACTTTCCAAATAATTTGTTGCTGGAAGCCTGCAGAAGTATCTCTAACCCATACTTTGTGCTTCCCCTCCGTTGCTTGGGAAAAGTCCACATTCCAGAATCTGGGAACTCTATGTCTGACCAGAGAATCTGCATAGCCCTAAGGCAGAACATGTGCACAGCCATTATTATTATTCATTCATTATTTATTACTGTCTCGTTTTCTGGGGTGTGTGACTATTAGAAGGGGTATGGATTGGATATTGGATTTATTGACCACTTATACACACCACTCAGAACTGCAGGCAATTACAGCACTATCCCTATTCTATACACTTCACAGTTCACCGGAGCACCTGCTAAGCCATTTCCAGCCTGCTGTGTCTTCACCAGCCATTCCCTGGCAATGGCTTCTAACAGTGGAAATTCTTCAGCTTCCCACGCTCACGTCGTTACTTTGTTGACTCTTGTATGGAACTGCCTTCCTGCTATCTCCTCCAGAATGCTCAATCCAATTTTCTGCTGCAACTGCCAACTATCTTGTTGCCAACCCTTCTCAAGTATCTTGCAAAACTGCCAACTCCGGAGACTCTCCTACTTATCTTCAACTGTTCAACTGCGGATTCTCAACTAACTGCATTCCAGGCTGGTGGCCATTTCACACCAGCCTCGTACTCTTCTGTCTTCACAGCCTGACTGTTAACTGAACCCTCCCTCTGACGCCTCAATTAAATTCCATCTTTCACTTCCAAAGCTCACATCCTGGCAGGTTGGCATCTCCAAACTCAACTGACTTGAACGATCCTCTTTGTCCTTTTTATAATCCCTCAGAACAGACTGCACAAAAAACACAGCTCTTCTATTGGTGAGTGCATTCATTTCTGTGGAAACGTGTTTACTCAACTGTTCAATAGCAATGGCTGTACACATCACATCTCGTTTCATGACAATTCCTCCATTGTTGCGCCCAGGCATTATCTAGCAACAGATGTTTCTCTGGCTTCACAGCTCTTGCTTTAGCAAATACATCACTTTATTATTCATTCTTTATTCAAAACATGTAGTACACCAGTGATGTGAAAAATAATTTTAAAACAGGATGTCGCAGTACATTATTATTCATGATTGAAAAACATCAGCCAACACTAAGTATAAGAGGTTATGTAAGTATGAGGATATTAAATTTCTCTTTTTACATAGTACAAAAAACATCGAGCATGGTTCCTTATTCTTTGTTACTTTCATGTCTGCAAGATAACTATTTAAGAAAATTTAGAAATTGTATGCAGAGTGTAACAATTCTATTCCTACATATAGATGGCATAGAATCAATTTTGTTTAATCATCTCAAAAACCCTAAGGCTTATGGGTAATGCGACATTCTGCATAAACACATACTTACAACTAAGTACATGCATAACTCTCTGGCAATAGGACCAGCAGGTTCAACAGTTATCACAAACCTTACTACCAAACCCTATGGTGAGCTAGAGCAACGATAATGATAATAAATAAGATAAAAACATACAGTAATGTAAAATCGGTTTTAATAATTTCCTTCTGTTTGCATTTCTGTCTTCCAAGTGGATAAAAGCTCAAAAAACTTTGAAATACGAAGTATTCATATATCCCTACCATCTCAACAAGTACATATCTTTTTCAAGCAAACATCATTTGAGGCTGCAGAAAATTATTTTAAAATTAAGTACACTACACAATACATCACCATTACTTCTGATCTATATTTACTCTTATTATAACGAAAAATTGGGAATGCTATGTGTTCCCCTATGGATACTCTGTGTAACATGAGTTTATCACATTGGGCATTATAAAAAGATATTAACAATGATATAAGTGACTATATAAAAACAGAATTCAGTAAAAACAGGATAAGTTAATATATATATACTCACATAAAAAGTACACTTATAGGTCAATAAAAATTAAGTAGTAAAAATCACTGATTACATTTCAGGAAATGTACCCCTTATAACATTACTACATTTGGGGACATTTTTTAGGCCAGTCTAGGTCAGTTTCTCACCACCCACTACTGATCTCTTGCTAGGTCACTAGAGGCAGGATATCAGAGAGGACAAGAGTGGAGGGGTGGGCAAGGACCTTGACAGGTCTGAAGAAATATCCCTGACAGTAAGACTACAATGTAAATAGTGCCACTTATTCCTTAATAATGATAGGACAAATGTATGAAACAAAGCCAGTATAAGTACAAAACTCTGTCATTTTGCATCTTCACACAACTGAATCTTCAAGGCAATCTGCCTAACAATCTTATATAAAATGGTTATTTGGGAAAACAAATTAAAATACAGTTGACCCTTCAGCACGCAATGTCATTAAGCAATTAATATTGCCAATAAAAACCAAGCTTCATTGGAAAAACTTGCAAACGAAGTCATTAACTTGATCAGCAAGGGAAGATTTCCACTTTGATGCTTTTATACTCTCTCTATTATCAGAACAAGGGTATGTCACCTTCAGTTAGTCATGTACATGACTGTGTCATCATCAGAAAGTTACACACTTATTGCATTCATATATAAAAAAAAAACTCTGTGGTTTTAATCTGCAAGCAAACTATACCAACTGAGCAACTACCACTTGTCAGTGAAGTTAGTGCCAACTTTAGTGGATAATGGTGTCACGAGGTCAGTGCAACAAATCTCCACAGCTGTTAATTTCAGTTTTCTAGACTGGAGTCTCTATTTCCTTGAAAAAGCTCCTCAATTATCCTCACGAGGCTGAGTGGACCCCGTTCCAGACCCATTACTTCTCAGAAAATCTGGTAGCGCCGGGAATCAAACCCAGACTTCTGACAACTAGATCACAGAGGTGGTCTCGCATTCATATGCCAGTACAAAATTCAGACATACTTATACAGGACATTTCTTCAAGTTTGCATACACAAGGTATGATGTACCCTGGTTCATGGAGTAGATGGACTTCATTACTGTACAGGTTAGCTCAACAGTAACGTATCTGTACTATATCCAGGAGTCCTGGTTCAAAACTAAATCAGGAGACTGACTGACTTAGGTCTTCCATTTCCACCTTTACGTGGCTCATGTCACTGACTTAGGCCATCTTACATTAGGTACAAGGGAACCCCCACAATCCAAAGAATATCCAGCAGGTTTTACATACCAAAATTACTTTAGGCACACTCCATTCTCTGAGGCCATTTTTACCCGCATCATTTTCACACTTTTTCAGCCAAGAATATCATGTCTGAAAGTTGTGCATAAAACATGTGAATATTACTTTTTAGAGTATAATTTAGACTAATTTAGATAAAGTATGCAAAGTAGTGCCTATGGACTCAGCTACGTGTTGCTGCTTAACACTGAGACAAAAATGTCGCTTGATAACATTTTGGCTTAATGTTTGTGGATCACATGACTAGTTAATGGGTTCCATCTTCTGGGATATAATGCCATGCAGTCTCCTGAAAATCAACTGATGTTTCAGAGCAAGGGTATGGTCTTCTGCATTGTAACACTGGAGTTTGAAGGTAATACATTCCTCTGAACTACACGGCATTACAACTCATTTAAGTTAGTAAGAACTAAGCATGTCAGTTGTCACCATGACATGATGTGTCCTCAGCTTGCAGATGGTGAGGTAAGAGAAAGTGTATGTGTGTGTTCGTTTAGAGGCATGTCAGTTTTATACTAACACATAAAATACAGGGTGTTTCAAAAATACAAATCATAACTTCAGGAATGAGTTCCTCATATGTTCAAAATAAAAATAATTTATATCAACATAGGTACAGAAATGCATAGTTTCTGAGTTAAGGCTTTGTAAAACCACTGAATGATAAACAGAATTTCATAACCCCCTGGATGGTTTCTGTCATTCACTACATTATGGTAGTCAGGATATCAGTCCAACACAATCCTGGAAAGTTTCCAAATCATAATATGAGAACTGTACAGTAACTGTGTGTTACATGTGTGGTGATTGAAAATTGTTGAGATGATGTACTCAAATCAAGAGCTAGCTGATCTGCATTTCATGTATGGTTTGGCAAACGGTGATGCTGTTGTGGCTCATTTATAACAAGTAAGGTATCCAGGATGAAGATGTCCAGATGGGAAAACATTTGTAAGTATTCATTACCGCCTTTGTGAACATGACAATTTTGCACCTAATGTTGCCAACAGGGGATGACCAAGATCTATGACTCCTGAAGAAGAGGATACTCTGGATGCTGTGAATGAAACTCCTGGAATCAGCACACGAAGGGTATCAATGCAAGTGTGTGTCACTCATTTGACTATCTGGAGAGCATTGCGAGAACAACAGCTGTATCCCTACCATCTGCAGAATATACATGCCTTGTCACTATAAGATTACACTGCACAAGTAATGTTCTGCCAATGAGTCTTACAACAGTGTGGTACAAATCATAACGTCCCTGCTTTTGTGATATTTATGGAGGAAGCACAGTTCACAAGAGAAGGAATCCAGAATTTTCACAACAAGCATCTGTGAGCAGATGAAACTCCAGATGCAATTCTTCCAGCACATCAACACCTGGGACAGTATTTGTGGTGATAATGTATTCAGACCCTACGTACTTACAAACAGGCTTATAGGCTGGAATTACTAAGCTTTCTTGGAAAACATCATGCTTGGTTTCTTGGCTGATGTGCCACTCATCATTCGTCGAGAACTGCACTTCATGCATGATGGCGCTCCTGCACATTTCAGTCTCGGTGTCTGCAGGTACCTGAATCGAAAGTTTCCTGGTTGGTGGATAGAGGTAGTGAACCAACTGCCTGGTCACCATGCTAATCTGATTTAAATCCACTGGATTTCTATTTGTGGGGCCACTTAAAATTGATGGTGTATTCATCTCCAGTGGATGATGTGGAAACTCTCCAATATCAAATTATGGCAGGTTTTCAGACAATATGCAACATGCCAGGAATTTGTGATCATCTTTGGATGGCAATGAGACACTGAGTGGAGGCCTGTATTCAGGCAGGAGGTGGATATAAGGAACACTTACTGTAAGGTAATGTGAAGAGCTGAGTATCATAGACATACCTTAGAAACTCAGAAACTATGCATTTCCAGACCCATGTTAATATAAACTATTTTTATTATCTACATCTGAGGAACTCGTTTTGAAGTTATGTTGTGTATTTTTTAAACACCCTGTAGAGTACAATTATGGTATATAAGTTGCAGCCCTTGAAGAAAGCTGGCACAGAGATAAAAGGTAAAATTGCAGACTGTGCACAAATGATGAGAGAAAGTACAGACTGTACAGGCTTGTCAAGGATGCCCTAAAAACAAAACCAATAAAATTACACTGAGACAGTGAGTTTGTGTCAGAAGACAGAATGTACGTTTATTTTAAAATGGAATAAAATAGAGTGTCAGCTAAACAGATGCAGTAAGCATCATACCATTAAGAACGCCATAATGGTAGATAAACTGTGCTCATCACCTCCAAGAAAGTCAATATAGACCACAAGAAAGGTAATTACAACACAAGGTCAGATTTACATATCAGGCTATGTACTTTTCCATTCTATAGCAATGCACTCCACACCCCCAACTTTTTTATTTCACATCCACCTACCCTTGTATTAGCCTGAAGATGGTAATTAAAATACAGACAAAAATGCTGAAACAATTCAACATATGCCATTACTAAACTCTGAAGGCTAAAACTACACAACTTTACATTTACCTTCTGCATCCCCTATTCAGGGTAAAGTAAACCCATGCTAATCCAGTTACAGCTTCTCCAGATCAAAACATGAATGAAAAATTAAAAATTCTGTTCACGATTGAGTACATATTTGAAAAGACATGGGACTCAGGAGCAAGAGGACTTTCAGACTGTGCTGATGGGAGCTGGAGAGACTGACACCATGCAAGAATATAACTAAGACTGGCTTGAGCACGATGAGGGAGACACAGGATTTCTAGAGGAAGAAGTTGCTGCCATGATACTTTTTTATTTATTTTCATCAGCACTACCTATATTATTAAATTTTCCATTTGCTTTCTAAGTCTGTTTTGTCTTTTAGGGTCATTTTTTGGTTCATTAATCCGGATTAGCGAGGATTTACTGTACTTCCGTAAAGCCAAGCCAAACTCAAAACATCAGGCTACAGTCAGAGATATTGGGTTTTCGGACTTTATCCATTGTCCTGAGACACGATTTTCAGTTGAACGGTTATCCCAAAGGCTTCATTGACTCGGTCATTAATTCAAAGGGCAGTAGTCATCCGAAGAAAGAGGAAAACCCTCTGTGTTCTGTATATATTCCATATGTGAAGGGTGTTTCTGAAAAGTTTAAACGGATAGGTAATCGATATAATATTAGGACCATCTTCTGTACGAAACACACTCTTAGGAACTCCCTTATGAAAACCAGACCGAAAAGAGATCTGCAACAGATGGCACAGTGCATCTATAGCATTCCCTGTGAATGTGGCAGAAGCTATATTGGCGAAACAGGCAGACCTCTGGCCATGCACCTCCGGGAACATAGGCATAACCTCAAAGGTCTTCTAGAAAAATCTAAACTAGCTCAACATGCCTATGAAGAGGGACATAGAGTAGGCTGGGATGAAGCTAAGATTTTGGATATTGAAAGACACATCAGGTATAGGAAATACAAGGAAGCAGCCCATATGGCATGCTCGGCCAACGCAATTAGGACTTTTCTCCCATTTGGATCCCCATTATCAGCAATGAAGTCACCAATTCACATAAAAGATCTGTATGATGTGATATATATTTTTATTGATTTCTATTAGGTTCTAAATTAGATAGACGTGATTTATCACCCATTGTTGACGCTAGTTAGACACTATTAGTTTTTTTACTAGTTCTCCTTTCTATTCCATGCCATGGGGTCATGGATCTGGTTATTAGTTTGGTTTCGTGACAAATTTTTACGGCTCTATCTATCCTGGTTCCACGCTTGTACGTGTTTGGAACAACTTGTTATGTATATTTTTCTTATTAGCTCTCATGGTCTTCTTAGTTATCTTAAAAACCAGGACGATGGATAAAGTCCGAAAACTCAATATCTCTGTGTGTTATACACCATCGTCAGAATCCTATAGTACCTATAGGCTGCAGTGTCTTCCTATAATTTAATCACCAACACTATACTCCAACAACCTCCTCACATACTCTTTCCACATTTAAGATTAATATCTGTTATCACAGGTTACTTCTGAATTCTAAATTCAGAATTCAGTATTCAAATCAATTATGTTTATATACCAGTTTGCTACCAGTATTTGCAGATTTCCTGAGGTTTCATTTACTGAAAGTATAAATGCGGCTGACGTATAGCATCAGCCATTGTTACTGTTTTTCCAAGACTCTTACTTAGATAAACATCCTTTCTCAGCCACTACACAAACAAACATTTTTACTGATGTAAAATCATTCTGCATGAAGTATTACCCACATTCCTACCTGAGGGCTTTCATGGCGAGATGCTTCAGATGATGTGTGGAATACAGTTAGTACCCTTATCCTCCTACAAAGTTGGAGATAACACTGCTAACTTGGCAAAATAATACTTTCAGTAGTTTCATGGAATGCTTTATGTGGGTAGGATATGCTTCTGTTATGTCAAAAAACAATACTGTCATTTCTCAATATTAACCAATTTGATATGAATACAAATTTAACACTTTAAGGAAGTATCCATCATCTGCACACCACAAATAGTATTCTGCATGCAAATGTATGTTATCTAAAGGCTTCACATTTGTACAGTACTTTCCATGGAACTGTACAGATAACAAAATGTTGCACTCATACAACAAAACCAATATTTTGTTTTTTCATGACTCACGAAGTACCACCTAATACGAACTTGGTGACAATCCCAATCACTGAAGACACATCTATATAATTTATAAGATAGACTATTAAAGGTGCTATTAGTTTGTGATTCTAAGTTACACAAGGGTGAAACGTGGTTAATTAGAGCTTTTTATAGAACAGAAACCTCTAGTGATAATAGAATACAAATACAATTCATTACTAGTTTCATAGTGGTTTTCTGAACTCCATCTTGTGCTAACCAATGTGTAAGCAACCAACACTGAGCACACAGCCAGCTCAACTGCCACGTTCGTAACGTTCATAGGAGGAGCCATCATGTGCCTTCATCTCTTGTTTACTTCAGTAACAATGTCCATAACTAGCCCCATATAGTAGTGAAATCATGATCATGAATTACAATATACACAGCAAATATTAAATAATTACAGTCATTTCACTCCAAATTAATAATATTTGGTCCCCTGCAAGGCAAATTAATAAGGTTTCTTTGGTACAGAATGCTGTGATTCTTAGTGGCATGTATCCAGGTAGTAGATGACAGGATATAACAGCCTCTTTACAATTACACTATACACCTGGTTATGTATGCATAATTTAAATTACAAGAAGAGTTGGAGAAGAAGAACTTACAGATTTTTTATGTTTTATAACATGTTTATTCAATATGCAAGGATATCAGAATAGAAATTAAGTTTCCATAATAAATATTTGTGCTTAAAACTGTAGTTTGTATTGGATTACTTAGCCCTTCACTCCATACAGATCCATGGAAAGAACTGCATGGTGGACAGATTTTTGAAACCCCCGTTTTTCAAGTAATCGTTTAACCATTATTGGTGTAGACACAGCCTTACCTTCAGTTCTACAGAGAACTGTTTCTACAATATATACAGGTGGGATAAGAGCTAAATCACTGAACATCACCGTTCATTATTTCTTCCTAAGTACCTCATGGCTTCAGCCACTGATCACCTACGTTTAAAGGTTACCAACCAGTACATAAGTTCAACAACACTCGCCATTTATTGCCTCTGCCTTCTCAACTGCTGCGGGAATGGATTCCTGAGTCTTTGATTGTAAACACGTGCCCAATAAATCTGGGCAAGGAATTTCACCAGTTTGTATCCCATGAATCTGGGTCAACAGGTCATAGTTTATACGTTCGCTCACCACAGAATCATGTCTGAAAATGCAAAGAGATACGTGAGTGGACAAAATTTACATACTTCGTATACTAAACTGTAGAGATTAAAATGTGGAAAATCAAAGGAAGTAATCACAACAGTACTACGAAGTTTCAAGCAGCATGCTACCAAGAATTTGCTGCAGTCATAACTTATTGCAATTCTCACACTTTCACTTTATCTGTCTTGCTGGGCACATCTGAATAAAGTTGCATTTAACATTCATCACCGATTTAAAAGTACAACAGAGAAAATTTATATAGTTTACACTTTCTCACAAATGCAGTACATATGAGAATGTTCTGACAGACTCTGACAACTGCAATTAAATTTCAGTACTTTATGTAAACCATCCCCCTAAATAAAACTGCATAGGTAGTATTTTCAGGAAAATAAAGCTATGCCCTCTATATGAGCAATTATCTGCAGGGTCTTAGCACCAATTATTCTTATTCTGGGCAAGCTGTTCTTGTGGTAAGTCACAACCTGAAGCAAAATCGATCAACATGTTCCAGACAAGTGAAACTTGTACTGACAATCATTAATTCTTATTCATGTTTATGGGTTGAAAAATAATGAATGTTTCCTTCTAATTTTAAACCAAATCAGATAAATCTGAACTGTTCTTTCAAATATCTGAAACAGCAATTTCACTATACCATGAATAATATGTCATTAATGATCTAAGACACAATAAGAAGCACATCTTTTTTTGTGTTTTATTTTACAATTCTATCAGCATCTAGTTTATATAGTATCAAATGGTAGGATGACTGATGAGTAATTAATCAGAAAGGATCTGGAAGGAAGTAGAGATAACCTAATGGAAGCACTATCCTGGTATTTGCCTTGGAGGGGGCGACTGAGTAAAAACAAAAACAAAAAAAAAGTCTCAGTATAGCTGGTGTCCCAGTCAAAAATAACATATGCAATGTGCCTACCTGTAGTCTGGGTGTGACTGGACAAACTGCCTCATCCACCTCGCTGTGGTCTGCAAGTCACCAGATGCTCTTCGCTGGATCAATTTCAAATACTGCTGGATGGTGCAATGTGTGTCCGCATCAACATCCATCCCACTAAGGTAACTGTTGATCAGTGGAATAAGTCCAGGAAATTCATCTGTCTGAAACAACAACAACTTGTACCATGCAAGCAACACACTAGAAAGGCTTCCTTTATAAACAGTGGTGACGACTGCTACAGGAACAACAGTCTATTTTCATTTCTCAGTCACCGTCTCACATGCAAACTTGTGTTAAAATCTTAAAATTCAAGTTTTTTAATTTTAAAATTATTTTTCATATCACTGGTGAACTACATGCTTTGATAAATACAGTCATTATCAGGTGTTTAAAAAAATTGCTGTGCTTCCGTCAATGAATACGATTCCAAAGTAAACTCTTATTTATGCACCCATGTGTTGTATGCTTGTAGTGCTGGGTGATTCCTTTAATGTGTTGTGTGCAGCCATTATCTGTTATCTGTATATGGAACGTAAGAGCAACTGCCCAGCACTACAAACATATTGAGCCATATTTTCTATTCAGACGGCTTAGGAGTTGCCCCTTATTGCCCAGTATCCTCCCTCCCCCCCTTAGCATCCATGCTGTGACTCGGTTACCGTTATGCCATCATTCCATGTACCATGTGATTTCCTCTTTCCTCCCTTGTTTAGAAAAGAAAGGCTTCTGTCAGTGTGGGCAGTGATATGAGGGCAGTGCTTGCTTACCAACAGTTGGGAGAATTAGGCTGATAAATTCTGTTTCAACTGGTCTTTCGAATTGCGTTTAGACTCTTCGCTCCAGCCACAGAGGGCATGGGGTCTCCTCATTGCAAAAGAATCTAAATTTGTTGACTTTGGCATGTTGTAACAAGAATTTTTGTTTGGTTATTATATTATTATTTGTTTGGGCTTGTTACTGCCCCATGCTGTTTGACCAGAAAATGGGGTAATATTGCAATCAGAGTTGACTTGCAATGTTACACGAGTTTTGGTCATTTTCTAGGTCTAGGGTAGGTAGACGACTCCATGTGGATACTTTATGTACTTTTTTTTTTTTTTCTTGGACCATTTGGTTTCAAAGGCATATTTGAAGTACTGAAGTAATTGTTTGAGGCCTACTTTTTATACTCTTGCTGTTATTGTAAGTCATGAATTTTGGTTTAACTGTTATTAAATATTTGTTCTGGAGATTCAGCCTTTTCTTGCTGACAGATAAGCTTGGACACCCTATTCCAGCTGTGCAGCACCGTGAATGCAACAAGTGAACTAAGAATAAATGCAGCTACCATCCCCAGACAGCAGTCATGGAGAGTGGATAAAAGAGGGCAGGAGCTGCAAACTGGAGCCATCTACATCCCAGAAAACAGTATTCATCATGATCACCACTGTCATAATCTCAAATCTGTAACATCTCTTCTCTTATCATCATATTTATACCGCTATTTTTTATACAAAACCAAGAACCTAACCTTGTAGACTTCTTGTTCGAGGTATTCTATTGTTATGCTTTGGGTCCTGTTTTACAAATAAACTTCTAAAGTTGGCAGCACTACTGTAGCAGAAAATAGTACATTTTTAAAGTTACTTGGGTCCCTTGTTAAGACCTACATATCTGATAATATTAGTGCACTTCTCAGTTCCACTCAGCATGACTTCACTTTCTACTGTACATAAAGCCCATCTACTCTGTGCATGTCACACCTTGTGTACACAACCTTACAGAAGACAAGTCCTGTGCGTGTATGTTTGAATATTACATTGATGTATGAATACTGGAAGTGTGTGGAAAACAGAATGCAGTAACTTTCTAACAGTGTCACGAAGGCATATGTCAATGACAACGACACACTTTCATTCCCACAGTAGCTGGCGTACAAAAGCTATAGAATAGAGAGCGAGTTACCTTGCCATTGATGATCTGGTCAATGGTCATAGGAGTATAGACATCACAGCAATCACTAGTCTGGCAGCAAGATGTTGCAGCAGGTGGAGAGACACAGGTTGTGATATCTTTGCGGAAGTAGAATTCCTCCTGACGAAGCGCATCTCGTTTTTGAGCACGCTTCATATTTTCATCAACCTGCAAGTGGTAAACATTACTGCTATTCCAAGGATAGTACTTGGACCCAAACCAGGTGAAGCACAAAGTGCTTATAAGAAGTCGCAAGAAGAGAAGCTCTGTAATTCAGCTCAATATTGTGGCATGCAGACCTGTTGCTAGGCAAAGACTGTGAAATAAGCAGCTATAAAATAGCTGATGCTAAGTAACGGCTCTGTAAACAATGGCCGCTGGTAGGTGATGGCTGCAACAGACACGTACACAACAATAGAGCAGCTGTTGCTTCTCTGTGCCGTCTGTGCCGAGGCGATATAATGAGGGCCAACCGTCATTAGAAGAGTCTCGAGATGGCAGTGAGAAGAGTAGGAGGTTGGCATGAGATGGCCACAGGTGTGGGAGTGGAGTCGGTTGGTTGGCAAGTGAGCGAGTTAGTTAGAAGACTGCTACAGTTCAGTCCTTGTGAGTTGATGTTAGAAGCTGGTAGCTGAGGCACTGGGACAGTTTGGAAACCCAGAGGAAGGGGAAGCCGTTGCCAGACAAGACCGGTGAAGATACAGCTGGTTGCGAAGATTTAAGTGTGTGCTGTAGTGAACTGTGGAGTGCATGAATTAGTGACAGCACTGTAGTTACTTGTAGTAACATTCTGCAAGTGTCCCATATTGGCAAATAATCCAATAACAAGTGACATATTCATGTACTGATTGCCTGATGATGACACAGTAAGGTCGAAACACGTAGCAATATCTCCTCACAATAAACGAATACTAATATAGTAATACTGATTTGTTTATTATAGAACTGTAATGTTGACAAATACATTAAAAATGTCATATATAAAAAAATGTGGTACTTGATTTTTTCATGGAATTTCTTGATTAAATATAGGGGCGCATAAATTATATGACTGAATGTAATAATACTTTATCAACAAAGTAAAATGTATCAAAATAATCCTTAAAATTAATGAAACTGGACTAAATAAAAATGGCTTCCTTTTCACAGACATCAGCCCCAGAGTTTGAGAGCTGTTACTTGTGAATGTGATCAAAATTCATACACATTCTTCACCAATTCATTTTTCAAAATGTATGTGAAAACACAGTTCTCAAAGGAATAATACAATCTTAATATTAGTGGGTTTCATACATTTCAGTACATACAACAGAACCAAGTCTAACCTTGCTGATAGGTATGATGAAGTTAAGTTGATATGACAGGATCACCCTGGTGAGAAGCACAACAAAGCACACGATAGCTGCATTTTCAAAGTCTGTGATCTGGACTTCACAAGGTCGGAATTCCACCCTCCAACCAATAGGAGAATTGGGAGGTGGAGGCTTGAACCTCATTGTCTGCCAATTAGTTGACTGAATGTTCTGTAAGACGATATAAATATCTATTACATAAAATAAAAAATATATGTATGACAAGGCCTGCACAAAACTCTCATAAATCTAGCAGCTAGGATAAACAAAAAAATATTGCATCTCAGGTGAGAAATTTACTAATTCTTGTTAACCAAAGGACAACAGAGCAACTAGTCCTTTCATGGTCAGGGAAGGCCCAACATGACATATCAAGGAGGATATGGGAGATAAAGGAGATGAAGTAAGGGGGGAGACAGCAATAGCAACAGGACAGACAAATGAAACTGATGGGAAAGCAAGGGAGAAAGGAAGGACATGGTTGCAAAAGGGATACAGAATAGAAGAAGTCCATCACCTTTGACAGGTCATGCACTAGTATAAATATATTAGGAAGAAAGTTCTGCATGCCATCATGAAAATTTTAGGTAACCTGGCACCTGGGATTTATGAAGGTCAGTTTAATTTAAAATTAAATTTTATTTTGTACATGACAAAGGAAAATTATAAATTACAGAAAAGGACAATGCTATGCAAAAAGACTAAGATCAATACAAAATACTTCATGGAGAGAACAGTCAAATGTTTCTGAAAATCAATAATGGAAAAACGTTATGTATGTAATTTATGATGTTCAATAAACTGTGTGGCATTGAGACACTTACTAAACGTCAAAGAAAATGAACATATTTCCGAAATGCTGGCTAATTAGTTGAAGGTCCAACTTAATTTGTCTATCCAATTAAGTATCTGTCAAACTGAAGATGAAAGACCTAAAAATGAGAACATTAAATAGGGGTTCTACTGCACCTGAAACCATTTCTGAATATAAATATACTTTTGCACATACAGAGCCCATAGTGTGGCTTACAACTTTGTTTGGATGCAACCATACGAACATGCTAACTTCATCTTCAGGTTAGCTACCAGAATTCAAGGCATCGCCTCTCAGAACGTAGCTATCGTGACATTACCTGACATGAAAAATACGTGGGTCATTTATAAATAATGCACAGGTTGGCAACACTGCAGATTAGATGATATAACAACAGTGAGCCTCACGTCAGTTACAGTTCAGGACTTGAGAAAGAAGCGCATTATTTTGTTTCATTTATAATGTACTCTGTTCTTAAATAACGTGAGTTAGAAATGGAGCCTGCACGGTTCTCAGGTACTGTGACTATTGAAGATCAAAGGTCGTACATTAAGATCGAAACTTTACGTGGAAAAACCCCGACAGAAATCCACAGTGCTTTAAGTGAAGTTTGTGGCGAGTTAACAGTGGACTGTAGTACAGTTTCTCACTGGGCTAGCTTTTTTCGAGGCGGTCGTGTGAGCATAAACGATGATCCAAGGCCAGGAAGGCCGAGATCATTAACAGATGAACGAAGTGTGAAACGTGTGTCAGATGCTCTTGAAGATCGTCGTGCGACATGTGAGGAACTTTCTGAAACAACGGGGATTCCACCAACGTCAATATTCCAAATTCTGACAAATGATTTTAAGAAGAGAAAGATTTCTGTGCTATGGATCCCTCACTGCTTGACTGCTGAAAAGAAGCAGAAACGCCTCGACATTGCAACCTTGCTGAAACAAAGATTCGACATTGAAGGTCAAGCATTCTTGTATGAACTTGTCACTATTGATGAAACGTGGGTTAGAGACTTTGCTGACAAAGAGAATGATGGTGATAACAAAATGCAACAGTAAAAGCATAACAAGAATCCTCAAACAGAGAGAGACACTGCATTCCCATATTCACATTTGTATTTTGTCTGAGACAAAGGATGGGAAAGGCGCTCAAAATATCTATACTGGATGCTGTGAGAAATTTATGGCATGATATTCTAGCCCCTCTCCTCTAAGCCACAAAGTTCTCAAACATATGAAAATATTTATGTGGTTAGTCATGCATAAACTCTTCATGCTTGTATGACTTAAATACCTACAATATCAAGTCTATTTAGACATACCTCAAAATGGTCTGTGTCCTGTTCGTCATCCTGGTTCACCTTCTCACTGAATAGAGAAACAGAGTCACGTATAAACAGATGTGCAATGTGCTGTGCTAGCAGGTGATCAATATCTGCATCACGCAGCTGCTCGTATATGGCCTTGTCATATATCAAAGGCACATCATTGTATCTGTAACAACCAATATAACAGATCTGAATTTACAATGATTACCAACTACTGAGAGAAAGTACATATGTTATACTATGAAGAGAGTGATCTTGCGTATTGTAACACTGTGTGATTTTGTAGAAGTCCTCCTACATTCTGGAGAGAAGTACCACCTTATCTTCAGTGTGGAGGAGTAAGGAATGCAAGAAACCAGTAACAAGAAGGCAGTTCCTATAAAATATCAGTAGATTTCTACTAAAATACATGGCATTATAACATAGAAGGCCTCATTTTTCATAGCCATAACTGTGAGAATCTCAAAATCCAGCACGTTACACTGTCTTTGCTACAGCTACTACTGCTTTCTTGTATCTCTGCATCGACTAATACACATGTGCATGACCTAATCCTTCCAGCCACACTATGGCCCAGGAGTCAACTCAGCCTCTAACAGAAATAAGTACCATGAATCTTCCTGGGGGTAAAGGGCAACTGGCGTGTAAGGCTGACAACCTCACTGCCGACTGTGAGCCTACTGTCTAGAAAATGTAGAAGCCTTGACGTCTCACAACCCTATGGGTCTCCATGGCCTGTTACAGGGACATCTATACCTTTACCTTTACAAGTATTCAAATCTGTACAAGTGAGTCAGCCAAGTGTAAAATGAGTGATAATTCTTGGGATGTTTCTCAGAATGTTGCTTACTTTAAAAATGGCTTTCTGAACACACATGAGGATCACTGAAACCATTTACTGTTGATAATAATTAAATGAAGCTTATTTCTGGCTTACTCTTTGCCCCTCATGACAGAGGCGATATGTTCTTTATAAAGCCAAAAATTATCAGTCCCCCTCGTAGTATACACATGCTCTGTAGCTGATCAGAGTTTGATTTCAATGAAACCAGAGTGACTGAACCAGGTGCACCAGTAACACAATTTCTGAGACTCTGCAGGTATTCCAACTTTATATTAGTATGACAGACAATGAGTGGAAATAGAAACGTACACATTTTATGAAACACCGTAGGAACTGGCTTCCATTCTCACTGTATTCCAATGTATTTAAATTTTTACTAATATTGTAAAATTTATAAAATAAATATTTATGGATCATTGGATTATTTATCTTGAGATACCTGTATCATATGAAACTGTATTTTGAAACTATTATTTTTTACAGCTATATCGCAAAAAGGGAAGAAACACAAAACATATGAACATTTACTGATATATTTTTAGTGTTATATCTAACAACATGGAGATACACAAGATATGACCATTTAAAATGCACTGATGTTGACCTCAAATACTGCACCGATTACTGCACAACAGCAATTGTAATCTTGATGTACTCATCACATGGATGTCTCAACCAGTCTTCTCTTCTGGAACAGGATACTAACTTGACGCTGATCATTCTGAGCCCTTATTTATTTGGACGACCATGAAATTTATTTCTAATTAATTCTCGGTAATTTAAATTTCAAAAGTCTTATGTTTCGATATTACTGGAAATGTATCGTGATCTATAATATCGTATTTCATCGTCTGGGACGTGCAATACGGTGTTTACGTTGAAAATTTCTAGATTCTGGCAGAAACAAGAAGTCCGGAGTTCCGACATTAACGATCAGTCATAAATTTAGCTCGGGTACAAGGAACCGGTTGCGCCTAAAAGGACAGGTCAGAGCTTGTTACAATTGCCTGTGAATGAGGGCCAGTATGATTGGGTTGCCTCGTTCAAGCTTCCTACGGAAGAGGGGATGAAAATGTATATGTCAACACCATCTTTCGAATTCCCGGCGTGGGGGTGCAAGCCATTCCACAAAAAGGGAGACTTTCACAATATTCTGAACTGAACGGACGTGACCCTTGCACGCTCCCGGACATAGCTAGCCGATAGTGTAACGCTGTAACTTAAAGCTAAGAATACATTAATTTAACAGTGTGGTGAATTAGCAGGTGAATAAACGTCAATTGGCTCAACTCTCAGAAAAACGCTTTCTTCGGCATCGCTACCCTGAGACTCATGCAAACCGACCCAGCTAGTTTCCCGTACCTATACCGATCTTCCTTAGTTTGATCTGTGAGGACAACTTCCAGTAGCCATCATACACTGTCCTAAGGTAGAAACAGGTGTAGCAGGGATAGCACCATTCCGACTGCGCCGAAACAAGCAAAGGCGGGTTGGAAAAGAGCGGTGTTAAACTATACAAATAAACATTTACCACTCCATTCATAAATTATTCCGAACTATTCTCAATATGCCAAATTTTATGGTCTAAGACATCATGCATGTCAAGTTCTTTTTTATGGCCTAACCTTAAAACTGTGGAAGTCATGACACTGAAGAAGGAGTAAAAATGAAGGAGATAACGGAGGAAGTAGTGGTGGTGGCAGCAGCAGTAGCAGCAGCAACAACAGCAGTGTAATATAGTGTATTATTAAAAGAGTGAGCAAAGACTGTAAGATGGGAAAGGGTACCAGAAGTCTTCCTGGGGGTAAAAGATGACCAACTTGTAAGGGTGACAACCTCACCGCCATCTGTGAGCCGATGGTCTAGAAAATGTGGGAACCTTGACCTCTCACAACCCTATGGGCCTCCGTGGTCTTTTGCAGAGATAGCTTTTACCTTTTACACTACACTCAAAGACTACACCTAACAGGTACACACTGACACATGCTTGGTTTTGATCACAGACCATGGGCTGGTATATACAGTGTGTGACACTTTACGGGAATTTGAGTTATGCGAATCTGAAATAGTGCAATATAAAAAATATTAATAAAGTCTCACTTTACGCAGAAAGTTACAAATAAAGTGAATCCCCCAAAAATGGGCAAGAATCATGTATGCATTTCAAAACTTGTCTTGAACATATGATTTATGAATTATGCAAGATATTCAGAAATGCATTATCACCTAAAATGAACCCGCACTATCCATGAGAAGGTCTGGATCCAATGTCATATTAGATCCTGGTATTGGGAACAGAGTTCATCCCTGAAACATGCATGGCTTTTAACCAACCAACATGGCTAACAGCCCAAGAAGATTTAATTAATTTTATGTACATAAAATTGTGAAGACATGAAGATATTTTGTATCATCGCAAGTTTTCCCATATAGTTCTCCAAGACAACCAAATGTCAGTATTGGAACATTATTGATACCTGCCAGATTTTACCCATTGAAATGTTCTCATGCTATGAAAATTGAACATTTCATGCAAAAACTCTCATTTTAAAAAGTAATACATTAACAGCGTCTTTATGACAATCTAAAATAACTTCCAGAAAATGATTTCAAGCACTTCTTTTGAGAATGAACAAGTACTGCTGAGCTGCATGTATAAAATAGAAAGGGTAGTACACTGCAAGTTACCACATCCACTGATGGTTAGAGACATATTTAAATTATTTACACAATTCATCTTGTTACTCAAATGTGAGGACTTTGTACTTCTGTGATCAAGGGACTGTGCACATACCATGGATCATAATACAATATTAATGTCATGGGAGTCATAAAATAATACTGCGTCACCAGCAGTATTCCTCATAATTTTGTCATGTAACATCATTACCTAACACTTAAAAGACTTTAACCCTTACATAATGTCAACAGTGTTTTATTTACAGGGACAGACAATATATGACAGGGAACTTACTACTTTTAAAATACAGAAGATAAACATCTGATAACACTGGATACTTTTATTAGATAGCTCATGAGTCATAAGGCCTTCTTACAATTTTTATGTGAGTCTATCATTATAAGTTAATTTACTTTGGATTTCCATAAAATTAGCCATTTTAGGTGGGTCCCTTGTCACAACAGCACGGTGTGACCTCAGGTTGCAGATGGAGGAGATGGCCTCCAGATATGCAGAGTAGCTGCGAATATACTGAATAAGCAGTCATGAACAGCTGACAAGGGGTGGTCCTCTGTTGGGCATGAGGCTAACAATTCCTTGCCATAAAAAATAATACAACTTATTTATTAGACCGTCACAACAAAACAATTAATTGTTGCGTTGTGACGGTCTAATAAATAAGTTGTATGTATTGTAACACAGCAGGATGCACGAAATGAAAATCATAAAAAAATAAGCTTATTATGGAATGTCACAAAGGGCCTATGGACTGGATAGATCTAGCAGAGGACAGGGACCAGTGGAGGGCTACTGTGTATATGGTAATGAACCTTTGGGATCCATAAAATGCTGGGAAGTTCTTGAGAAGCTGCACAATTGGCAGCTTCTCAAGAAGGGCTCAACTCCATGATGTTAGTTCCATATAATTAGTCTTCCATTAATATTCAAGAGTTTATCAACTTCGAAAATATTCCTTAAGTTACAGTTCCCACACTCAATGCTGTCTGAAGTGACTATGGAAATAACTGCAGACTGACATGGGCATGCGGTAGCGTAGTTCATTGAGGCACTATGCTACAAGCTAGAAGGTTGTGGGTTCAATTCCAGAGGAGGTCATTGGATTTTTCAATTGACCTAATGCTTCCACTCTGTGGTTGACTCAGAAGTGTGTACCACGAATCTTCCTGGGGGTAATGGGCGACCAGCACGTACGGGTGACCTCACCGCCTTCTGCTGGCTGACTGTCTAGAAAATGTGTAAGCCTCGATGTCTCACAACCCTATAGGCCTCCATGGCCTGTTACAAGGATAGCTTTACCTTTTTTCTTTTATTTTCTTACTTGCAGAGTGATTGGGGAGCACACAGTAGCGTGGTTAGTTGAGGCACTATGCTACAAGATGGAAGGTCGCGGTTTCAAATCCCTGATGAGCTCACTGGATTTTTTCAATTGACCTAATCCTTACAACTACACTATGACCATGGGGACGACTCAGCCTCTAACAGAAATGAGTATCAGGAATATTTATGGAATATTCTTGGGGGTAAAGGGCAGCTGGTGCATAGGGCTGACAACCTTGCTGCCATCTATGAGCCGAATGTCTAGAAAATGTGGGAACCTCAATATCTCACAACCCTATGGGCCTCCATGGCCTGTTACAGGGATACCTTTACTCTTTTTAGTTTTTTACTTGCGCAGTGATAGAAAGTTACTTCTGCTTCAGTTGACCATGCTTTCTCAATTTTGCTAAAAACAGAGATCCAATATTGATAGCATGGGCCCCACACACATACTGAGAAAACAATGAATTAAATTTATAGGGTGGATGAATGGAGGGGTTGTCTGTGGAAGCTGTAGGTAGAGTTGGGAACCATTTATTTTGAAGGTTCACTAGTTTATTTAATTTGGGATCATTCAGAATGATTTGGAGCTACATATTAATGAGGGAAATTTATAAAATGTGTATGTTAAATAAAGAATATGAGATATTCTGTTGATGTTGAAATAACAGCTATCAGTGAAACTCATAACATGTCTGCCTGTGTTTATTCTGTGCCAATAACCATATCAGTCAACTACTGAATGTTACACTTTGTGTATCTGAAAGAACTGTATATCTGTTGTTTATTGGCAAACCAGATAATTGAAATTGTGACAATCTACTGCCAGCTGAAGAAGAGGGGGTTAGATATTGAAAAAAAAAATCGTTTTTACATACAATTTTGCCAAAAATATTTCCTCTAGACAGCAGCATCAATTAGTGCATACTATTATTTTATCATTTTTAGTATCCTAATAAATATGCCAATGTCTTTCCATAACTTTTCAAAATAGTGAGGTTAAATATTCTTCCTATTCTACCAACAAAAAGGAAAACAAATCCGTATCACCAAATATACCCACAAAAGTAAAGTGATTATATTGTTGTATTTAAGGATGCATATGATGGTACCACTGTCACAATCGTCTTGAAATTTCCTTTCTCCAACTTTTGTAGGAACACACAATTAATGCAAAGAAAGATATCATATTCCTACTCAGAACCGACTACAATTACATAAATATCTTAGCATACATAACAAAGGAAATGTACTTTCCATTATGGGCCAACAGCCTAGCCACCAAAGAGCATGCAATTTTCTTTCTGTTACTTCAATATGTGCTACAAAACATATGAAAATAATGTCTTACTTTTCTCCTTGTGGTGAAAGATAAGAGTCAATGGAATCATAACGAGATTTTGGTATTCTAAATTTATTGTGTTTCAGCGGCAATTCTCCTCTCTCTTCTCTGGTGCGACAATCCACAGAGCATGAGATAACATTCCATCGACAATCTACATCTGTCACATAACCTCGGTGCAATGGTGATGCTGCCGTCAATGCCAACTGAAACAATGAAAAATGTGTCCTACAAGTTGTACCAGCAAACCACAATTATCTGTCATATTTACATGCCATTTCTTCAAGGCAGATGCCTGAATACTTTTGTATGAGTAGTAGTGTACATTAAATGCAATGAAAACTAAGTAACTTGTTACTTACATGGTTTCAGTATTAAAATCCTTCAAAAGTGCATGTTTACTGTCCTAATTCTCATATTATAAGTTCATAAAGAATACATTAAGCAAATTTTTCTCTCTCCCTTGTATGTTCACTGCACCAATTCCTTCAGAATATTCAGTCTTAAAAAGCACCTGAAGAGGGAAGTAAACAATTTAAAGTAAGGTTGTCTCTGTGCTTATTAAGCACCATGACATGAAAATGTATAGGGAATTGGAGATATAGACCCACATATTCTTAGTCTCAGTACTAAATGAAGGTGAGTGCTCAGCTTCATTCTCCAGTGATAAAGCTCCTGGTAGCCACTGTACAGAAGGCTGGGTGTGCTCCAGAGCTTGTCTGGACAAAGCCTATTCAGAGTACTACCCAGCATTTGGTGGAAGGACATGACTATAAAAAAAATCAGGATGTGTCCTGGCCAAATTTCAGACCAAATCCCTCCTGGACAGAAGTCTAGAGCATTACCGCTCTACCAGCCTGTTCAGTTACAGTCAGTTTTAGCGTGCTTTTTATGAACAGCTCCCATAACACATTCTTTCCAATGCTGTGTAAATTCGTTGTAACTCCACATTTGTGTGTATCACAATGCTTAACATCCTTCTTCAATCAGTTTGGTCTCTCCTTGGTGATTTATACCTTTTCAGCATTTCAACAGCAATCCCAACTTCATAGTAACAGGAATCAGTTGCTAATGACTCTGTCGTATATCAGCCTGCCTAACACTGTTAACTCCATATACATTCAACAAATGAGAGAAGTAATTCTTCCATCTACTGAAAATAATGTATGAATCTGAAAGCAGATCAGCATTCCCATATGTTACTAACTTAGTTCCAAATTAGTAACACTTCTTGAATTAATTTATGCCTCTGTGCATGTGCCAAAGATATCTTTATTACTGCTGGTTTCCGACTCATTATTTCCACCTTCTTGTTCCCAAAATGTTTTCCAGTTTAACCCCTTATATTGTTCAGATTGCTTCCAATTCATTGGACTTGGATTCTGCAACCACTGCAATTTAACCTGCTTCCTCCAATCTCATAATTTTGAATAATACTTGCCAGACCATGATTTATGCTACTGTAACTGAATAAGTTGGATTCTCTTGGTTGAAATTTTGATATGAATGAATCTTTACTGTACTGTGATATTTTAAGCAGATATATGCAAACCCACTGTTGTAAATCTAGTAGCACTGTGTGCTCAGAAATTATTATTTTCTTGGATTCATTAAATATTCACCATATCACAAATGTTTTACATAAAAGTTATGGATCTTAATGAAACCCATAATTTATGGCCTGTACTACTTTCTGCATGATGAGCCATTTTTAGGAAATTTTACAAAGTTCAAAATGGACTTCATGTAAAGTTATAACTGACCAGTATGCACCTAAATCAAATTTGCATTGTAAGTTTTTGCATAAACTATCAATACCAAATTTCAGTGAAACCCATTAAGTAGTTACACAGATGAAATATGATGATGAACATGATCTCATTCTGCATTCCCTTAATGCACATCTTGTAAACACACAGCTAATTTTGCAATGTTATTACTTTACCCTCCCAGAGTCTGACTCCAATATCTGTGCCATGGGAGGAGGTAAGAATTTGTACACGAATTCCTATTGCAATGATGCTCAGTACTTTTACAGAATATGAGAAGGCCAAAGAGGAACTATGAAAACAGCTTACAGAGCTTTGATGAACCTGTGACAGGCCAGCAAGCTGATCGTATTTAACGACGCTCTCAAAATTAAATTTTTTCAGAAGAAAGATGGTTCTATATTAAGACAATATGAAAGAGTTTGGAGACTATTCATCCATTGACCTGTATGAAATGATAGCAATGCTGTGAGAATAAGACTATTTCTGAAAGTACTTATACTGGGTAATTTATAAGTCCCCCCAAAAAACCCTGACAATAATTTAGAATCACTATTTACTCAAAATACATGGATACAAGGGTACTATGATTCTATATTAATGTCAGGGTTTCCAGAGGGTATTACAAAGTACAGTGCATATAATGCAGAAGCTGCAATATTTAGCCATAAAAGAGGCGGCCTATAATTTGTGGCTGAAGTTTTAACTTACTGAGTGAGAATATTTTCATCAACCCCATTCAGAGCTCACATGGTGACCCTTTCTGACACTTCATGCAGTAACAGCATTTTTCAGTTTCTAACACGTGTGTTCAAACACACTGCTGAATGAGCACAACAGAGCTCTTCTCTGTTGACATACAATAGACAGTGGGCCTCAATACATAAGCATTTCATGATGATTCTTCTACAGAATTTACACTTTAATCCAACCTCTTACAGATCTCTTGTATTTCTATTTGTTGAAGGACATAAAAAAAGAGAATAGAGAACTGTGTAATACAGAGATATTAGCATTGTGCAATAAGATACTGAAAGGTCAAAGTGTCATCAACAGATATTACTATTTCCTTCATTAACACAGTGACTACAGATAGCCCAGAGCAAATTCTTCCATTCCTTCATATCTGAAAGATACCCAGTTCAAATTCAGCTATCAAGGCCAAGTTTTCATAGCCTTCCCTACTCCCTCCATACAAATCCTTGTTTGGAATTCTATTACATCTACCAGTGCTGACAAATTGAACACATCCAGAAGAAGTCTGCAGCCCTTTGCTTTTGTTTCAATCATTTCTTTCTGCATGCCCATTAGTTCTGCCAATCCTTTGGAGCACTTTAGTGCAACACCTTACATAAATAGAAGTATCACCTTGGTACACTGACCCTCATTCAAGTTTACCTTGCCTCTAAATTCTGTCCGTTTTTGAAACCATTGGTCTTCGAGTCACTACTCTGTGAATCAGAGATTCTTCTATGTTCAGAGTCTCTGCTCTTCAAGTAAAACAATCCATCTACTAGAAGTGCACCAGCTGCTAATCTGGTTTGTATGAACATTGATACATTTAAAACAAAAACTGTTTCCCTCAACCACACTTTATAACAGACACAGTATTGTCTTATTTATTAAATTATTATTCATATTCAACACAAATATATATCTTTTCTTTCCTCACATCCTAAGTATATTTCGGTTTGTTTTAATGGACTTATTATCATCTACATGATATAAATTGTTACTATAGGATTCTGACGATGGTGTATAACACACTGATATCTTGGGATTTTGGACTTTATCCATTGTCCTGGTTTTTAAGGTAACAAATAAAAACACGACATTTCGGAAACTGGATCTGTTTCCGTCCTCAGGTGAAGGAAAACACCTATTCAGTTGGGTCCCTTAGAAAGAGCTAGCCTCAATCACTGTCCAACTGAATAGGTGTTTTCCTTCACCTGAGGACGGAAACAGATCCAGTTTCCGAAACGTCGTGTTTTTATTTGTTACCTTAAAAACCAGGACGATGGATAAAGTCCAAAAACCCAACATATCAATGATATAAATTGCCTCACTCTGTCTTTTGTTTGTATGTTTTGTTTCTATTTTTATATTTGTGTTTACTTTTTAACTGGACACTGGTATGTTATGTAGGAATGTAAATAAATAAAGAACTGAACTGAAAGAGACCACAAATGCTTCATCCTCCACAACTTGCAATCCTTCTGTATTTGATACACTACTGCCAGGAAGTAAAGAATAATGAGAGATAACAAGAGCTTTCCAAAGAATGTATTCACAGAAACAGTAAAAGAATTTACTTCAAGCTGTGAATCACGTCAATGAGACGAATTAAGAGTTTTAATCTTCACGTCCTAAATTATCCCACATATTTTGAATTGTTTCATTTTGGTCCGTTACACTATCAATCACAAAGTTAATAGAAAGTCACACTGCTGTGCAGTACACAGCACACAGCACACAGGAACATATCAAACCATAAGCTATACAACCTCAAGCTGACGTCTCCCATCTTCGGGATGAATTAACAAGGAGGAGTTCAGCATTTTATATCAAATATTTTAACATTTTAGCGTTTTAACTTAAAATAGGTTCGGATGAAAAGTGAGAACTTGAGAGTGTACTCAACTATCTTAGCATGTTTTGTGCTTTTACACGTCAACATATCGTAGCAGCGTCCACACGACAAACATAATTGTGAACATCAAAAAAAAAAAAAAAAAGCAACAGGGTTTCCATAATTGTAGCAAGTGCCTCTGATGATGGTTGTGTCAAACCGAAACATGTAAGGCAGAAATAATAATAAAAAAGTGACCTACAAATTGTTACACTCGACGGACTTTCTATTAACTTTGTTATCCCATATAGTTTGCACATATTTCTTCACTTCAATTAATCCTTCAATTACTGAGTATCAATTTTATAGAGGTACCACAGCAACTTCACTTTCAGTTCCAGAGAAATAAAAGGTGGGAATGAACAAGCAACAGAATAAGTAACTGGCCTGAATGAAATCTTCATCACAGGAATGTAATATTGCAAGTATTTTACAAGCAATTAATAAAGATAATACAAATTTTAAACACACAAATTTAAAAGTGAAAACACTCTCTAAAACTTTGTTCTGAAGTTATCTGACAAAATATTATTGCATACTTATGAAGTGTATGAAAAATAGTACAACCTTTCAGCTACTGATATTTAAAGATGCTAATGTAACACAGCCTTTACAACTATAATTACCACAGTGAAGTAATAAATAACACAGAAAAGCTAGACTGATCCTTTCAATAAGCGAACTTTATTGGTTTCATTAGAAATGTTAAAAAAAATGTTGGGAAGGCAAGATGGACCTTTAAGTCAGATCCAAGCAACACGTATAACCAAAAACACATAATAGTGTGACGTATTTGCACTATGCAGGACGCCCTCTCCCCCGCCAGCGGTGGCATAACAGCGCTGCCGCTGCTACAGTGACGGGCAAGTCAGTGCTCTGACCCCTACCCCGAAGTGATGTGGCAGGTGACAACAGTGACATAGCGGGGGATGCCGCGGTTGCTATGCAGCGATAAACAACTCTCGATAGCGTTCCCAGCTACACCTGTAAACACGGCGACTAGGCAACAAGGAAGCAGGGCGTTTTCCCATTGTCTGGCTGAGGGTTTATAAGAGAATTGCACTTCCTAAGAGTCAGTGAAAATGTAGCAGCCGCCGAAGACAGTTGAAATATAGCAGCAGACGCAGAAAGAAGACTTGAACGCGTGGTTAGAAGATCTTATGTGATAGTGCGCGAAAACTGAGAAGTCAGCAAGTGAAGACTCATTGTGTGACTTCAAGATTGTGTGCTGTAGTACAGTTACAATGGGAGGGTGTAATTAGGAGAGACTTGTATAGCTCCCAAGTTACAAATACATGAAGACTACTGAAGAGATTATAGTGTAGGGTTATAAAGTGTGTAAACCCGTAACAGTGTTATAAGTATTTGTAGTTACGATTTGTCGGTTGTTAAATAAACCAATTAACAATCAGAACAGTGTCTTCTGTAGCAAAACACATTACAATATATTAACACAATATCACGAGGAGGTCATATTAGCAGCTAAGAAACAACACTCTGACAGATGAGCACTAATATATACAAGATCTCAGGTATCCACAGACTGCAGAGCTTATTAACAAAAGAAACAAATACTTAAATAACGAATGCCAACATGAATCCGATACATATATAAGATGAAAACGGATTTTTTTAAAAATATGCTTTAAAAATAATGGTTTATAATGTTAACTATATTAATTTAATAAAAAATATAAAATTGTTATAGGCAAAAGTTATGTGAATATGCATACTAAGCAGTTTTAGCCTTGTATTTTAATATTCAAAGCATGATGATGCCTTACAGCACCCAAAAAATGTGGCTGAAATATTACAAATCATTTCAATATTAACAACAGCACTAAGGAGGTTGTTCTGGTGGTAACGCTCTGGGTTTGTACTTGGAACATGCTTGGGGCACTGATAAATATAGGACAGTAACTCACTCACACCATGACCATTTCTTTCCAAATGCTTTCCAATTCATTAATGCTATACAATGGAGAGTAAAACAGTCATAAACAAATCAAATCAAATAACAGTAATAACAACAAAGAACACCTTTTCTTGATTGTTAAAAAGAAATCAGACCTGCATACAGTACACTAAACTAACACAGCTTTTGAAAGTATTAATGTACCCTCCTTGTTTCCTTGTTATATCTACTGGAAAATTAAGGATGGCCTTGATATGTCTACAAATTTATTATACATATAATGGCATTCTGTACTGACAAGACTAATCTACGAGAGGCCAAAGCATCTAGGGCTCTGAGGTAGCAGTTTGGCATTTTACTGAGTCCATTAGTCAACATCAAAATTATTATAAACAAAGGGGTCAACTAACATACGTTCTTCTGTCTATACTACTCACCATGATGGGGCAAAGTGGTGTAAGTTGATCATAGAGGGTCCTTGCTTCATTGATATTGCAAGCTTGGAATGTAAGCTGGAGGCAACAGCATCCCATGCCAAACCCCATCGCATCCATGTACACATGATTTGGTAAGGCCGCCTCACTAGATTCACCATTACCACCGACAGCCTCCAGGTTCTCCACAAATGGGTTTGGTGTTTTCTTGTCCCTGAAGACTAGGAACCAGAGCTCACAATTAGAACTAAAACAAGTGTACACAGTGGAGACAGCAGTGGGTGGGAGATACAGGACACAGTATTCTGGACTATCAACCAAAATGCTTCCAGTCATTTCAGTTGAATGGGTCATGAGCAGTGATCAATGCTTTAGCTTCCATTTTTCCATAAGAAACTTTTAGTTGAAAATTAACAAGCATGGAACTTCATACAACCAGTAAGATTGTAAGGCTATTTTGTTATTAAATAAGAGTGATTAAAGACTGTCAGAAAAGTTCTCCTTTAATGTGGCTTAAAGGAAGATTAATAATTTAATCTTTTTTATTTTTTTATAAATAAATTAATATTTTTATGGTTCTTCACCATTACTATATACATTCGTATTTTTAAAACTGTACAGAAACGGAGATTCTCTACAAAGGTCTGTGACAACAGTCAATTCATTCATATAATTATGTCAGACACAGCCCATTATATAATTCAAATGTTCTTAACCCCTTTCTCCCAACACAGCCCTTGAAGGTCAAGTAACGATTCTACACCAGTGAAGGACTCTTGTGAACACAGTAACGAACCTTTGGGTTCCATAAAATGCTGGAAAGTTCTTGAGTAGCTGCACAATTGGCAGCTTCTCAAGAAGGGCTCAGCTCCGTGAGTGAGTGAGTGAAGTCTAACTTCTGGGATATAATGTCATTTGGTCCAAAGCTTCATGCTTCATACTGGTTCCTTGCTTGGCTTACTCTCCAACCCTCAAAATGGAGGTGACATGATCCTCCAAAACAGAGGCTGGCTTTCAATGGACTGCATGGCATTTCATCCCAAAAGACAGAGCTCTTCACAACCAATGCTGTGAGAACCTCAAATTCTGTATATTGATTATGTGTTTCTGAGTTCAAATTACAATATGTATGAGAAGAAAAATCATTTATTTATAAGATCAAAGTCCCATGGATAATGAGGAAGGAAGAATGACAGAGTCTTTTCATAATCTTAACCTTTTTAATACAAAGGTGACAGCAGAATGGAAGAAATCTGAACATGCTGATAACCTTTCATAATTGTTTACCAATTTTCTCTTATTCTGTACAAAAGGAATGTGACTTTAATGTGGAAGTATTCTTCTGCAAACAGACAAGTGTGTTACTGCTATGCCAGAGATCATGCCACAAAGCCTTTGTTGGGATGATATGCAGATTCAATTCATACACTGAGGGCTGTAATGTCATAGAGCTGAATGCTTTTCAGTCTATAGGTTCAGTTTACATAAAGTACACACAGTAGGCTGAAAGATGGATTCAGTAGTTATGCTTTTTCTGCTTCCTATTAGAATTGTAAATATTCATAATTATACTGTTATTTTACCTTAGTTATATGTACAAATATTGAAAACAATGACTTGTTAATTCAGCCATACTGGGAGGTGGATCAATATTTTAATGAGTGACTCAAGTAACTTTAAATTTTCATCAGTATGAAGTCCACCACATCAGAGGTTTAATTATAAAACAAAACCCAAAACATAACCTCAGAAGGTTCATAGATATGAATTTTAAAAACAAAGCTAAAAGCCTGACTTCTTCAAAATGGAATCAAATTTTAAAAACAAAACCAATAGCCTGATGTGGATTTATTGTTGGAGATAAATTCTAAGGCATGGGTTTAGGTATTGTTTTCACAAATAAACTTCTAAGGTTGGTGGCACTGAACATGATGGACACAGTGGTAATAAATTTTCAAGTTACTAGGGTCACCCACTAATATGTAAGTACTGATATATCAAATAGCTGTAATTATAAACCAAACATAAACATACTAATCACACAGAACCATTGGGGATGACCTTCAAGGGTAAAATATGTTTATCTGTACATAAATGTAAATGATTATATTTATTAACTGAATGTGAAGGCTTGTCAGACAAAATTTAATTCCATAATTGAAGCCACACAGTATGAAGGACGATATGATTGGGGAGAATATTACTTCAAAGTAAATTCAACTCACTAGGTAGGTTTATAGCAACCTTTGATCCTCTCCTTTGTCGAATATTTCTTGTCAGTGTTCTGAAGCGTGGATGTCCTTGGAATATGGCTTCATCAGGAAAGAAAAGGGAACGTGAAGCCCCAGTTTCTGGAGTGGGAACTGTTGGAGGGTCTGTGAAGTCATGAGAGCCAAGCCTGCAAATGGAAAAGGAATTCTATTACATGTAACATCTTTCAGAATGAATGGTAAACTGAATAAAATATTGCACTGCACCCAGTATGATTATATGAAAATTATTTCTTGTATTTTGTGCAGCATGGTAACAGTTCCAAGATTAGAACAAAATTTTCATTTCACAGTTCAATTTCACTCCATTCATGTTTCATCTTCTATTGTTAAAAGTACAGTATAACTTCATTAATTCAAATAGGTGGGACAGTCCATATTATTAAAGCATCTAAATTACAGAACATAATTAACTAAATACCTAACTCCATGGAGCTCTGTCCTTCTCGAGAAGCCGCCAGTTTTGCAGCTACTCCATAATTTCCCAATATTTTATGCAACCTGAAGGTTCATTACCTGGTCCCCAACCTGAGCCAGATCAAATCAGTCCATACCACCCTGTCCTATCTCTCTTAAGATTCATTTTAATATTATCCACACACCCATGTCTAGGCATTCATCATGTCTCTTTTATTCTGGCTTTCCCACCAGTATCCTATATGCATTCCTCTTCTCCCCATTCAAGCTACAGGCATCTCATCGTCCTTAACTTCATCATTCTAATTATACTTGACTGCCTCTGTAGTCTAGTGGACACAGTTCCTGACTACAGATCCAGAGGTCCCAGGTTCCATTCCCGGCGCTACCAGATATTTCTTAGTAGTAGTGGGAGTGGAACGGGGTCCACTCAGCCTTGTGAGGATAATTAGGGAGCTATTTCAAGGATATGGAAGCTCCTGTCTATAAAACCGAAATTAAGGCCATGCTGATTTTCTTTTATTGTAGAAGAAAATTCTGTAAATACAAAAAAGGCCTAGGCAATGCCCATCTGGCATTCTGTAGCACATTCTTATAAATATCTTATTCTATAATAGCAGTAACCCCGCAATTCTTAATACAGATCTTAACTTAAATCTGAGAGGATACTGTTAATAATCAGTACAATTACTTCTTTTATATTTCTTACATATTTTATATAAATATAGGAATGTTGTTTATGAAGTAACAAACGCCTTGCAGAAATCTTTTTTCTCCTAGCCTTAAGAGTTCTATAACTGACTTTGCTGTTCTCAGACAAAATGTCCATCATTGTTGTCTGTTGGTCCTCATACAGTTTACAGTCCCAGAAGACATGTTTCTCTGTTTGCAGCCCATCACCACATTCGCATTTGGCCTTGGACACAATGTTAAATCTGGTTAGGCTTGCTTTAAGACTGGTGTGGCCTGCTCTCATATGGTTTATTGACATGAAGTCACGGTGGTTCATTTTTATCTCAGTTTTATGTATTCTAGTTTTTATGTTTTTAGAAAGCAGACAATCAGATGAAAAGTTCTAGAATGAGTGGTAGAAAGCATTACTCAAATTTAATTTCCTTTCAATTTCATCCTGAATAAAATTTTGATCTGTTACTGTCATTCCCAAATATTTGAACTGTGCCACATTTTCAAAATATCTGTTGGCTGTTCATATCATGAGCTTGCCCTGCATTCTGGAGATGAGACAGCAAAATATACTTATTACTTCTAGACCAACCTCCTTACTAGCACCAATTAAGGATTCTATGTTTCTCTTTATGGCATCTATGTTATCTCCCAGTAGATTTACATCATCAGCATAGACCAGCAGCTGATATGTCCCATTAAATTTCAGTCCCACCTGGGTTTCCTCGACCTTCCTAATGACATATTCTAAAGGAAAGCTGAAAAAGAGCAGTGATAAAGCATCTCCATTTTTTAGATCAGGAAATTTATCGGGTGATTATCTTTATGAACTTTACTATACGTTTCATTTAAACACGTTTTAATCAGCCTAACTAGTTCCATGTGTACCCAAAACTCTATGAGAATACTGTACAATACTCCCTTCCTAACTGAATCATAGGCTTTCTTGAAGTCTATGAATACCTGATGTACTGTCTTACTGTACTCCCATTTTTCTCCAGTATCTGACAAATGCAAAATATCTGATCAGTAGTTCAAGTGTTACCTCAAAACCCACAGTAAGATTTATTGCTCTTCTTTAAACTGGTATAGTAACAGACTCCTTCCACTGATTAGGCAAAGTCTTCCTTATTTCAAATAGAATTAATGAGTGTATGGATCTCAGACTGTAATGTTTCACCTCCTGTCTGAATCAGTTTTGCCAGAATTTGATTACTACCTGGTGATTTATATTTTATCACCTTTTCACTAGCAATTTCAACCTCAAAAGAACTAGGATCAGGTACTAACAGCTCAACTGTATGCACTTCTATTTGCCTAACAGCACTGACTCTATGTACATTCAGTAACTGACAGAAGTAGTTCTTCCACCTATTCAAAATGTTGTGGGAATCTGCAAGCAGATCACCATTCCCATCCAACACTAAGTTACTTCTAGGTGGGTAACCCCTCTATACAGGTCTATAATGTTCTTGTTCTTACTGTTTGTTGCAAGCTCATTAATTTTGTCTTTCAAATATTCCCTCATCTTATTCCTCAAATGCCTGATGGTTTCACTTCTTATCGTTCAAATTATCCCCATTTACTTTGGTAGATACTGACCTCTTACATTTCACATACCAAATCTCATGTCTATTTTCTTTAGCATATGTCATTTATTCAAACAATCTGTCCAGGTCCAAGGGCCTTTGTCAAACTTTGTAAGAAGTTTATTTTTAAGGTGAAGAGTTGTTAGCCCCAATCCCAACCCCCAAGCTGGAAGACTACTCCCTGTCAGCTGTCCATAATTCAATATATTCACAGCTTCCTTCCATATCTGCAGGCTGTCTCCTCCATCCACAGCCTGAGGATGCACCATGCTGTGGTAACAAGGCACCCACATGGTAGAATATAATTATATGTACATATTTTCACACCACGGTTCAGAGCATTCTACACCATTTATGAATTATACGCATACTATAAATTGCCTTACCGGGGAAAACTTGTGAGTGACATGACCACTTCTCCTGGATTTAACAACCTTGCAACTTCCTCTCTGCGATACTTCATGTTTGCTTCAACGATGTTGAAATGAGCAAGCAATCCACCATATGGCTTGCCTGGGGTTCCTTCGATCATGTATGCTCCATATTCTGGCCTCCACAGAGATTTAACCCCACTGAAATGAAAATAACAACTACAATAATGACAATGATATCACCCATACAGTTAGAAGGTGAGGAAATATGACTGTTTATAAAGAGTTCTGAAGTTAGATCTGCTGATTTTTATAACATAATAATAGGTTATATGGTCTGAGATTTTCATAGAAGGCTCACAATGTGGTCATCAAAATTATGGGGGGAAGGGAATAAATATGTAAACAAATAAAGAGGACCTACTGCCTCCATTTTCAGAGTTCTAAAAAGACTATAGCTATCACACCAGTTGATTAACCAAACAATGTCAACATTTCTGCTGCAAAACATTCGTTGATACTGCGAAGACTGGTTGTGTGAAAGTTATTCTCACAGAAACAGAATCTATTTATTCAACATAATTTATTGTTCTGTCACTAGACAGTGTTTCATTGCAGGTCTATCCTACTGAAAGATAGATTCATACTTATTTAATGGAGCTTTTTCCACTCTTAATATTACAGTGTTGAAAAACTGGAAAAGATTTTGAAGAATGTGGTCCTGCCCTATTTACAGCACTATCCCAGTATCTGCTTGATATTACTGCAGGTAACCACAAAAATTTCAGTCAGAAAAGCTAACTAATTGAACATAACATCTGGTAGTTCCATCCAGTAAGAGATTAGCAAACTTTAAGAATACCATCTTCTGAAATGTAACACTGTGTGGTCCAGTAGAAGCCCACTAATATTTTGGAGGAATGTTTTGCCTACATCTTCTGGGTTGAAGCTCTGTTTGTTGCTTGCTCCCTTGGCTTACTCTTTCATTGATCTTGAACATGGGGGCAATGGATCCTTCTAAGACAGCAGAGGCCTCATACTAGAATACATGGCTTTACACGCCAGAAGACAGTCATAGGCAATGCCATGAGAACTTCAAATCCAACATGTGAACCTGTTCTAATATAATACTAGTGGCTGGCAACTGAGTTTTTATGTATGTACGTGGGGCAATCCAAAAGTTTCCGAAATTTGAATTTTGCACGCGAATGGTTATGAGTACATCGAAATACCGCTAGGTGTCTCCTCACACATCGTTCTTGAATCAGTGTGGCAAGCAACGTCGAGTTAAGTGGTTGGGTTTATTGTTGGTGAACGTATTTCCATTGTTGTGTTTCCGTGAGTTTGCACTTTTGCAATGGCTGACCTGAGAGAGCAGCGTGTCTGTATAAAGTTTTATTTCAAACTTGGGAAAACCAATGCAGAAACGTACCAAATGTTGAAGCAAACTTTTGGTGAAAACAGTTTAGGCCAGACACAAACTTACAACTGGTATAAGTGTTTTAAAAATGGCTGAACAATGACAGATGATGACGATTGTTCGGGACAGCCATCAACGGGCAAAACACCAGAAAATGTCGGGAAAGTTACGGATCTGATTATGCAAGATTGTAGACTGACCATCCAAGACCTCTGTAACACCTTGGGACTAAGTTATGGTACATGTCAACAAATTTTGTCAGAGGAACTGAACATGAGGAGGATTGCGGCGAAGTTTGTGCCCCGACTGATGCAAAATGAACAGAAGCAGCATTGCTTGGAAGTCTGCAGGGAACTTCAGCAACAGCTTCAAGAGGATCCAAACTTTCTTTCGAAGGTTGTCACTGGTGACGAAAGTTGGGTTTATGGCTACGACCCTGAAAGCAAGCAGCAATCGTTGCAATGGAAGAACCATTCTTCACCTCGGCCAAAAAAAGCTCGACAAGTCAAGAGCAACATTAAGTCCATGTTGATCTGTTTTTTTTATATTGACGGGATTGTTCATAAGGAGTTCGTCCCTCCTGGTCAGACAGTCAATAAAGAGTTCTATCGCGATGTTCTAAGGCGTTTGAGGGAGAGCATGAGGAGAAAACGTCCAGAGAAGTGGCGCACGAACAACTGGGTACTCCACCATGACAACACATGACCGCATGCGGCTTACAATGTGCAGGAATTTTTAGCTAAAAACAAGATGGCAGTTGTTCCCCACCCACCGTACTCACCAGACTTAGCTCCATGCAACTTCTTCCTCTTCCCCAAGATGAAAATCAAGTTGAAGGGGCGAAGATTTGATACAGTTGAGGAAATTCAAGCGGAAACGCAGACGGTACTAAACATCCTAACAACGAAAGACTTCCAGGATGCATTTGAAAAGTGGCAGAAACGCTGGGATCGGTGAGTGCGCTCCCAGGGGGGGACTACTTTGAAGGTGATGGTGCAGAATAAGATCCAGGTAAGATGTAATAGTTTTTATTAATATATTTCGGGAACTTTTGGATTGCACCACGTACAAATTTATTTAGACCATTCAACACTGTACAGTCAGAGCTACTGACAACACTGTTACACAAACAATATTATTTATTTTTTTTACTGTTAGTGGGGTCAGACTAAGTCCCTTGTACTGTGGCCACTTCTGGCCTATTGTACCAGCCCCAGATGACAGATGAGGGTGATTGAGGAGCAACTGATGGAATGAAGACTGGCAGGGGAAACCAAAGTACTCAGAGACAACCTGCCCCAGCACCACTTTGTCCACCACAAATCCCACTAGACCAGACCCCCGGGATCGAACCCGGGCCTCCACGGTGGGAAGCCAGCAACTAGTCCCTTGAGCTACGGCGCACCCCTAAACAAACCATAAGTAATTTACATGAACTTTGTTAACTGAAACTTTAAATACTTACCAATAATGATCCTTACACATCCTTACTTAACTTAAACTTCTATTATATTAAAATAAAGACACAAAAACACCATGGCTTGAGTTCACAAGCGAACTATACTAACCGAGTGAACCGTCACTCGTCGGCGAAGTTAGTGTCAACTTTAGCAGATAGAGGGTGTTGGGTGGTCAGCACAACGAATCCCATGGCTGTTAATTTCGGTTTTCTAGACCGGAGCCGCTATTTCCTTGAAATAGCTCCTCAGTTATCCTCACGAGGCTGAGCGGACCCTGTTCAAGACCCACTACTTCTCAGAAAATCTGAAAGCGCCGGGAATCCAACCCGGGACCTCTGGATCTGTAGCCAGGAGCACTGACCACTAGACCACAGAGGCAGTCAAAATAAAGTGAGAACATAATTAAAACAAGTAGTTACTATAGGATTCTGACGATGGTGTATAACACACTGATATGTTTGGATTTTGGACTTTATCCATCGTCCTGGTTTTTAAGATAACAAATAAAAACACGACGTTTCGGAAACTGGATCTGTTTCCGTCCTCAGGTGAAGGAAAACACCTATTCAGTTGGGTCCCTTAGAAAGAGCTAGCCTCAATCACTGGNGGATAATTAAAACAGTCCACATGTTAACCTAACTTCACTCAACCTCAGCTACTGACAACAGATACGTTTATGTACAGCCTTACTTACTCCTTGGGTCCTCTGAGAACCTTGGCCACCTTTACAACAAATTCCTATCATTTTCTATTATCTGCCTTTTGGCACATCATAAAGTTGATGTAGCTAACACAGCATTGTTGCATTTGTACACCAACCAACCTTTTAAGAATTCAACTACTGAAGGACTCTCCTAGCAAGAAAAACCCCATAATCTCATACAAGGGCACACTCGATTCATGATACACATTCACAATTTGCCTAGTAAACACTTAAAACTACATTCAGACAGTTAAATTAACCATGTAAATAATATAGTGGGAACTTACTGCGGATTCTTAAGTTCCTTTTCTTGTAGAATATTCAGGATATCTGCCGCTCGAAGTGAAACTCTTGCTACCTTTCTTGCATGATCGAACTTCACAAGAATATATTCAACCTGGTATAAAAAATTACAACCGATTATTTTGACAATTTAATTTACTTTAATCAGATTTAATTAGGCAATAAAGTTGCTCCTTACCTCGTCACCCCACTTAAGAACATCCCCTTGGCGATCACGAAGGCGTTTATACAAATTAATAAACTGCACTACACCGTGCTGTCTTACATGGTCTGCTAACGCCTTTGTTTCTTCCCAGCTTAGTGGGCTGCCTTCTGTCAATAAACCCATGTCCTATGGTTATAATATGTCTTCACTAAACAATGAATTTGCCAACGAAGTAATCGTTTTTAACGACCCCTCCTCGCTTTAGAAACTATTACACACAATGCAGTCGCTGTGACACTTGTTTTAATGAGCACACTAATCCTCGTTTCAGTTAATCACTCCTCGCTGAAATAATACGTAACGATTTATCTAACGAAACAACGAGATAATGCCGATATTTACAAGACACGGACCATTCAACCACCATACAACATTTCATTACAAAATATTTCAAAGAGACGATCGCTCTGCGCAGGCGACTACAGTAGTCAAATCAGTTTTTGCATTAAGTAATTTTTGCAGACTGAACAGAAGCATATGGAATAAGTGAACTTGCGAAGATATTGCCGAAAAAGTGCTCGTGTGAAGTTCTCCGAAATACCCTCCTCTGGTAATATCAGAACTGAATGCTTCGTCACTCTCTCACCGCTTAATATAACCCCAGAGAAGTACAAGTTCTTGAGTTCTTGAGCTTCTTAAGGTTATCAAGTGTGAGCACGCCCCCATGTATTGGTAGATGTTGCAAGTCATCATAGTCAAGGGCAAATGCCTGGTGAAATTTCATGTCTTGTGCAATGACAGTGAATTGCCTTCTTAGTCTCCAGAATTAAAAAAGAAAGATCCATATTGCTGGCATTTCTTATTATTTCCCTTGATTTCATTGAATGATGTGTCTATGGAATAAATTATATTTAGTGTTTTTATATGATCGTATCGTAAACAGTAATTTTAAAAAATTTTAAATTTATGAGTTACACAACAAATACTGATATAAGAACTAAAGGCAAGAACTATACACGCAGCTTCAAATACTGTAATGTCACAAACGGGTGTGAAAATGTCAAGTTCACTGAGGTTTCCCTAAGTTCTTTGATATTTATTTTACCACTACACACCCAGACAAACATGTGTATGAATGCTAATAACAAAAATGTTGTCCTTTTTAAACGAGAAAGAATCAGATTTTACAAGTGAAAATTAAAACCATGCAAAGAAGAATGGATGACCCAAATATAAACTAACAGTTTTTTCTTCGTATTAGGTTAGAATAATAACATTGAAGAATGACCAGTAATTCTCAGGTTTGGTTGCTTGATGTGAATGTCTTATGTATACAGCAGTACACTTAAATATCGATGGAAGCCAGACCTCAATAATTTAAACATTTTTATTACTTACTGACTTGCACGTAGCGTGGTCTTAAAAAGTCAATTATTCAGCTTGTAGCAGAAACTGAATGTCATACTGAAGTCAAAAACGTACATAGAAAAAGCTCACCTAGTACTGTGAAGGAAACAACAAATGCATGATTTGTCAGAGTTACAAAATAGGATACCATTAAAACTAACTGAACTAATTATAGCACTTTCACTTCATTGTCCCTGTGAAATATTGTCCACATATTAAAATTCATATTTCGAAGGCTCTTTGTCTCATCTTATTATTTATTTAACATGTTTCTTCCTAACTGGCCATCATCAGGCATGTAAGATTGTAGATGAAAACTGCTGCTCTGTTGTTACACTGTTATATTTTGCATTGTATGAGTAATGTAAAGTGCTTATAAAATATTTTAATTTTTTTTATAGATTATCATGCTGCAGATACTTCTGTTACATTGTATCTCTTGTGGCTCCATACAAATGAACACTAGTTAGTAGCCCACACACCCAACCCCCATGTATAAAAACAGAACCACTATATGAAATGGCCAGAACAGCTACACACAGCACAAAGGGAAAACCAACACACCAAAAACTGTAATATTACAATAACAGAGATAGAATAACATTATGTAACATAGCCATCTCTTAAATAAAACACTAGTGTAACCCATTATTACATGTTACAGAAACACCAGAACTGCATCATGTGTGCATAATAAAAGTAACCATGGCATGATAATCTAAAAAACAAGTTAAAATATTTTATAAGCATTTTACGTTACTCATAAAATGCGAAATACAGCAGCATAAAGAGAGCAGCAGTTTTTATCTACAATCTTATACACCTGATGATAGCTAGTTAGGCCAAAACATTTGTGTTAAACAAATAATAAGAGCCAAAGAGGCCTCAAAGTGTGAATTTTAATATATGAAGTTGCACAAAGACAATGAAATGAAAGTGCTAAAGTTGGAATGTGCCATGCAACAGAATGATGCAGTGCAATATTATGACTGAACTGGTACAGGATCAAGTCTGATACTTAGTTTTTATAATAGTACCGTTGGCCTTTCAAGTTCTGCCCTTGACTGTTATTATCAGGGAGTTCTGCTCTGTACATCAGCCATAAAGCCTGACATTTCTGAACCATATGAACCATATCATTTGTTTTTGCATGTAAATGGCCAGCTGCAGTGATTGTAGTAAGAGCTAAGGATATCCCTGGGTTTCATTAACCACTCAGCGCGGTTTGACGTGTATGTTTCATCAAGGGATTTAAATCATTCACGGGGGGGTTCGACGACTATGTATCGTCCAGCTGCACACCTATGTTATAACGCCCATAATAATTGATGGTTTTGCTGTAGATTGTTAGATTTTTCGCTGGCCTGTTGTCAGAAGAACAATATATATATGAAACATGAGTTTAGCTGTGTTGCGTCATCATTACCTATGCCTGTCTTGCAGCAAAGGGCGTGTTGCTTCGAAAAGAGATTTCATCATTCAAACTGTTATGAATGGCGTGTGTTCTTTGGTATGAAGTTATAAACAGCGGAGACGTGTTATGTGCTGTGTGAATAATATCATATTGCCCTGAGCAGGCCACACCAACCCACTCAATTAGAATTCTTAGAAGAGGGGTGTCCAGAAATTTGTTCTTGCAAGAGCAATTGATTTCGCACAGTACATAGCAGCCAGTTCTTAGAATAACATCACGAATTAAAGGCAGAACACTGTGGTCACCCCCTGTGATGATACGGGGGAAAAAAGAACTCATTCCTTCATGTATTATCGCTCCAGTTGACTCCATTTTATTGTACTGACCTTGGTGGTCGAGTCGAATGCCCAGAAATTTTGTGCTGCAAGCTAAGCTGCTTTTGTGAACTACATACCAGCCAGTTCTTAGAATAACTTCATGAATTCTGTGGTCACCCCTATGACATCTGCTGCAGCCAAAATGGATGGAATATGAAACGCATAGCACCAACCCCTTGTTATGATAACATAAAGGTTGAATTTATTGCAGCTGAGCAGGCAAGCTAAAGACACGTGTCTTCATAATTTCCATACACCAGGCCACCAACAGTTTACTTTGAAACTTTGAGTCCTACCATGGCTAGCCCTTCCACAAGTCATGCGCTGACGGAGGTCGAACAAGTGACCGTGCTGAAAGAAGTATTGGACGACGAAATCCTAAGTAATTATAGTTCCGATGATGAGAGTGCATCGGACTATGATTACACACAACTGGTGCCACCTCAGACCATCAGTGATAGTGAAAGGGACAGTGATCCTGAGGATATCATGGCCCAAGATGGATTGGAAGAGGTGTCCAGGAGATTTGTGTGGGAAGATATCGATTCGTTTCACGCTTCGCGAGAATCGTTTTGTGGTGTGTGTGGTCCCCAGTTCGACACTGCCGAACTAGATGTCGTCAGTGTTTTTGAAAGCATTTTCGATATTTCCCTTGTGCAGCTGATTGTTGATGAAACGAACAAGTATGCTCAACAGAAAATATCGAAAATCGCCAGACCTCTCACATTTCGCTCTAGGATTCGGAAGTGGGAAGATGTGACACTGGACGAAATGTACGTGGTTTTGGCACTAATTATGTTGACTGGCATTGATCAGAGGCCTACATTGAGGTCTTATTACTCAAAGAACCGCCTGCTGTTCACTCCGTTTTTTGCAGAGACCTTACCTCTGGAAAGACTTGAGGTCATAATGAGATTTCTGCATTTTTCGGACAACAGCAAGCAAAATGAGTACCAAGGCCCTTCCAAACTTTTCAAAATTTATCCCGTCATTCAGCACCTGAGTAGAAAATTTCAGATTCTCTATCTTCCAGGTCAGAACATTGCCATAGATGAATCCTTGACCCTATGGAAAGGTCGTCTGTCTTTCAAGCAGTACTTGCCACTCAAGGCTGCGAAATTTGGTATCAAAACGTTTGAACTCTGCGAGTCTAGTTCTGGTTATGTTTGGTCCTTTCTTGTCTATACTGGACAAGGAATGGAACTAACAAATCAGTATGTGACTGCAGAGAAAAACAAAACTACAGCAATTGTAGTAACACTCTTAGAAAATCTTCTGGGTCGCGGATACACAGTGTGGATGGATAATTTTTATAACTCCCCTGATTTGGCTCGTTTCTTGAAGTCTAAAAATACAGACTGTGTTGGAACCTTACATACCAACAGGAAAAACGTCCCTCCCTTAGTGAAAAATAAGAAATTGGAAAAAGGTGAACACTGTGCTCAGCACTCGGGAGACGTGGCAGTTCTTGCATGGCAAGACAAAAGAAGGGTGACAATGATATCCACATACCATAAAAACGATATGCGTGTGGTTGTTAATCGTGCAAACAAGCCAGAAATAAAGCCTGTGGTTGTTTGCGATTACAACAGAAACATGCTGGGGGTGGATCTCAAAGACCAGATGCTTCAACCGTACCTGCTTGAACGAAAGAAGGGTACCAAGTGGTACCTAAAATTATTCAAGCGGTTACTCAATGTAGCAATCCACAACAGTATGGTAATCTATCGGTCCCACCCAAACAAACAAAACCTGGACACTCTACAGTTCAGACTTTCCCTAGTTCAAGGTCTCGTGGAAAAGCACGGCTCTGGGGTACGTCGTCCTGTCCACAGCCGNGATAATTTTAGTGAAAGTTTCATGTTCCTATCTCATATAATTTAAGAATAATGACGAATAAATCATTTTTGAGCAAAATTTAAATGGGCGGCTGAAAATATTACCGTTGGAGAGACACGGCAGCGGAATTTAAATGACCGCGCTGAAGGGTTAATTACCATACCATGAAAACATATCGATGGGTGGAAGTATAGCTTCCTCAGTGGCTGTTGTATTTTTCAATGATTTGTTTCTTTTGTCATTTGGTCACTGTGATGTTTATATTTTACTCATTTGTCAAAAGAGAAGTTATGTGATCGCAAAGAAGTGGCTTGCATATTTCATCATCATCATATTCATCAAGTATTAGGCCAGGTGGCCTGTTATGGTTTCACTCCATCTTTTTAAAGGTCTTCCTAGCCTTTTACCATGTGGTTTATAGTGCAAAAGTTTATAGAGATTGTGTTAGAAACCATTGTTTCAATGTGGTCCTTTCAATTGCATGGTATTTCTGAATAAATTTAGAGATTAGTTCAACTTCAAAGTTTTTTAAAATTTCTCTGTTTTTTTTTTTTGATCCAGAAGTGTAAAACCAGCAATTTTCCTCATAAATTTCATCTCTACTGCTTGTAGCCTTTTTTTTTCCATCTGCCTTTCTAATTGTCCAGGCTTCACCTCCATATGTTAGCACTAGTCTTGCTACAGTCCTGTAAATGTCTTATCTTGTTGTACTAATGAGGGTTTGAAGACTTGGTTTATGACCCGTATTGTTTCAACAAATTTTAATATTTTTGAGGACATATCTTTTCCACCTTCATAAGACAGGTTTCAGCCTAAGTAGTTGAATGTGTTAATGGATGAATCATGGTGATATAACCATTCCATCCAAATTGGAGGAAATACCACCTGCATGAAGGCAGTCCAGAGGCTGAGGCGGTACCCCTTCCTACCACTGGACTTGCTGCCCTTCAGTCAGCAACTGATTGGCAAGACATATTTTGCTTTCAGGTTTCAAAAGTTTGTATATTTAGAGTTTAAAAATCTATTTCATCTGTTAAGACACAGCTTCAGATGTACAGGGTGATTCAAAATCATATGGCCAAACTTAAGAGGGTGCTGGGGAGATCATCTGGAGCAGAAAATGTAAATACATTGTTATTCAGTTCATTGTCCTTATTGCATGAGTGATAATATGTCACTTCATTTTATGAAAATGAAATAATTGTTCATTTGTCTATACATTCGGTTATTTACAATTATTATTAGTTTTAATTTCAATAAATATGAAAATAGTCTCTCTGAAGTTGTTATCTCTTTTCAGTTTGAATGTTTGTTTAACATACCTGATTAGTCTTGCGGCTTACCAATATTGTTCTTTGTATTCCTTCACAAGAACTGCTCGGAGTTCCCTCCGCCAAGTCAGACGCACAGTTCGTAGGGATGGTGAATCCAGTCTGACATGAACCAGTTGTCTGAGGTGGCTCTTAATGTATCTGTTTCAGCTATCTGGGTGGAACTGACCAGATCACTATGATCTTTTATTGCCACAGCATAAACATTTTAATTTTCTGTTACAGATTATTCAGTATTAAATACCATGAATTATTTATGGAAACTGTTTGGAACATATCGTGGAGTTTTGTATGCTCACCCGGTGTACACACAAGCTGTGCAGAGCAGTATTCTGATGGGATTAGGAGACATAATATCTCAAGCTGCATTTGAGGGTAGAGGGATTAAAGATATTGATAAAGGACGTGCCATCAGGTTTGCTGGTATTGGACTGTTTTTTACTGTAAGTTCAGAAGTGTCTTACATGCTGTACTAAAGAGTGTAGTAGGGTGTGATTATGTATATTAATTTGTCTTTTAATTAATTATGAATTTCACCATGTTGCCGCCTGCACAGTAATATGAAAATTTGTGTGAATTTGCAGAATTTAGTGAAGTTCTGAAAAGTACTTGTAATTGTTATCTGTTATGATGATGATATCACTGATCGTGCTGGGTTGCTCACTAGGCCATAAGACAGATATCTCAGGGTTCGTACATGGACTATTATCTCTCTCTCTCTCTCTCTCTCTCTCTATATATATATATATATACAGGGTGTCCCAGGAGGAATGTGCCAAACTTCGGGAGGGTGTTCCTTATGTTAAAGTATGCCGATATAACCCAAAACACCTATGTCCAAAGTTGAACGGTTACGGAGATAATGGCCCGAGAA